>NW_006492031.1:290047-298918 GCF_000325575.1 Pteropus alecto | reverse complement strand
AAAAAAAAAAATCCAGAGAAATGTTCAGCCATGGTAGTTAATTTGGTAGATGGGAAAGAGAGGAATTATAGGATCTGAGAGTAAAATTTCCAGAAAATGCCCTTTGGGTTCTGGCAGGAATTGCTCCACTGTCTGCACTGTTTTCCTTCCAGTTGTGAAAAGGATGGAAGCTCAAGGCTTCCATCATGACAATCATATTTGGGCATCAATACAGATGCTCTGGGGAAGGTCATTCCCATTTATATACCTACTCAATTCCCTTCAGTCTCTAAGTCCCATAAGATTCAGAATTAAATCAAATAATAAAACTGAAACACAAACTTATTTACCACCATAGTAGGATTGGTCCATTTTTTTTCTACCAATTTCCTAGCCCAGAAATTGCCTTTTAAATAGAAAATGATGATCTGAGGGTCCAGTTATTACCTTAAAACCTCACATTTTGATCTTTCCAATGCCATTCTGTTATATAAAAAACAGTTATTTTTGCAGTGATTTTTTCCCCCTGCACTTCCAAAGTGTTCCTGCAGAAGATGGTGAGAAAATGGATTCCATTAATATTCCACTTAGAAGTGTTGCTTTTTCCAGCACTAACTTCCACATAAATCTCCTCAGGAGTCTTTTATACAAACAAAATCCCTTCTACTCTGCACTGCCCCACTCCCTCCAGCCATCTCTCCTCCTCCTCTTCCCAGAAGAAGAACACTTTGTCTTCATCCTCTGGTCGGTTAGTCAGTTGCTGGGATGATGCTGTCCCTTGCTTGGCCCAGGGCCTGGCACAGAGTTAAAGGTGGCTGACATTATTCTTGTCATTGTTTGCAACCCCACTCTCCTTCCACCAGCCAGAACATAAGACTTGCAGCATTTTTTCCTATTTAGTACTAATCAAAACCCCAAAGTAAAATGTATAAACAACATAAAGTTGAACTGAATGACACGAGCCAGGGGATGGTAGTATCCTGGGTCCTTTTGTGCCCAGCAGACAGGCCCAGGGGAAGGGAGGAGGCCTGGGCCCCACACCTCTTCCTGAACATTCATTCCAAGTCTCTACATTCTGATGGAGCTGGGCTTTAACAGACACCAAACAACCTCATTAACGTTCCCGCAAGCACTGCTTCCCCTGGAAATTGTGTAGGTTGTTGTTATTAGGAAGTATTTATAAGACTCTGTCACTGCACAGGAGAGAGCAAGGTGCCAAGACAATCAGTCTTTCCACTGGGTGCCTTAAATGTACCTAATTCTGTCATTCCATGTCCCTAACTGGATATCCCAGCTCTCTTCTGCTCAATGCCTATGCCAGCCTCACCATGCCAGTCATTACAGTACAGTCAAATTCACATTCTAAAGCCCCATCATCTGAGGTAAATCATTTTCTGCTTACCACAGTCTTTAAAGGTAGTCAAGCCAGATACGATTGCTCTCATTTAGAAATGGGACAATTGAGTCTCAAGGAAGTTGGCTGACTTGTTCAAGGTCACAGAGCTAGTTGGTAAAAAAAAAAAAATCAAAATACTTTTGTGAGACTTTGTGCTCAACCTTGTGCTGGGTCCTTTGACACATCATCTTTGCAAACTCCCTGCTCCCCCACCAGCCAATGATTGGCAGATCTAGGATTCGAGTCCAGGCTTTCCTTACACTAACTCCAAGATTCCATTATATCCAAACTTTGCTCAGTTCCTGAGATGAGGCCTTTTTTCCAAGTTCCCAGATCGGACTCGTTCCTCTGCTGCTCCGTAGTTCACGTACTTCTGTTGCTTCACCTACTCTAGGGCCACTGTACATTTACAAGTCTGTTTTCCTCTTAGTCCAAGAACTCCCCCAGGGCAGCCACTGTGTCTTATACCTCTCTCAAGCTCCAGCATCCACCACACTGCTCAGTGGGTCTCAATATGCTCTGATTGTTTAAATGATGAATGAAGTGGGGCAAGTGCATGTGTGTGAGTGCACATGCATGTATACTGATACCCATGAGAACACAAGAATTTTATATCTGACTTGAAAGGTTAAGGTTCCCTCTGTGGCACTCCCATGAATAGAAAGATACCCGAGGAGGAAAATATGCACGCTTATTCTTTGTAGAAAGGTAGGATAGTATAACGATTAAGATTCTCCCATCTTTTAGCTGTGAAACCTAGAACCAGTTCCTTAACTTCTCTATGTCTCTCAATTATTCAATGGTAAAAAGGGGATGCTGTAAATAGTAAATGAGTTAATACATATAGTCGCTGAGAATGGCACCTAGCATCTGATAAATGTCCAATACTAGCTATTCCAGAAGGAAGGAGAATGCAGCAGTGGGGCTCTGGAGCATTTACCTACTCCAGGGAATGCGCCTGGGCATACACCTCACACACATCCCTGAGGCCCCACTTCCCCTAGATGCTTAGGTCTTGGCCCCACCTGGAAGACCCAGAAGTAGGGTCAGAAACCTCAGGTCAGTCTCAGGCCTTGGGTTCATAGGAAACCAAAGGTATGTGCCATCTCCACAGTAAGGTGAGGGTGACCCAGAAGATGGCCCAGAATCAAAGCATTTTGCAAAGCTTAGGGCCAGGAGAAGGTTGAAAGAAGTCACTATGCTTTACAAATGCACCGAGGAGCTCATAGGAAGGGGGTTAACTGATAAAAGGAGGGGAAAAATCACAGTGCTCCATTCCTCACTAGTTGCTCAGTAACATGAGAACATAGTGGCTGGGACGATCTCCTCTGGACCACAAGGCAGTGTTGTACCGCTTCTCTGGTAGGTCATTTGCACTCTCCCTGCTATGGCTCTGCATGAGTGGAGTGTATGGTGGGCCATCATGCTCAGAGTTCTAGCTGAGACAGGGCCATGGGGCCACTGTGGATGATGTGGGGTCAGTGGGATCCTGTGGGAATGTTCCAGTCCCTACCCTTACTCTAGCTATAGGCTCTGCCCCTCAGTGTGGAGGAAGGCTGAGAGGTACTGCCACTGTGAGTGGCTGGCTGTGATTTGTCCTGTCTCCTTGATCTTCAAATTAAAAGCAGCTGCATAAATGGTGTATGACTTTCCCAGTGGCCTAACTACAACCCACTACTATGCTTAGGTATAACAGGTTGGAGATTCTAGAGGCCAGCCAGGCTCAGAAATTTTAATAAAATTACCTGAGGCTGACAGCGGGCTGCTCAGAAAGGGAAGGAGAGGGTAAGTTACACCTGTGTAATGCCAGACATCTGGCTGTATCTGTACAACAAGATCAGCCAATGGTCCATGTAGTCCAGATCCCAAGCTGTTCAATGTCATGCAAACCAGCCATCTGCATTTGCCAAATGCAGACTTTGACCACAGATGGGCTATCCTGGCGGACAAGGTTGCAGCACATGGGAGGTCAGTTGGCTAGAGTGCAATCCTATGACATGGGTAATGAGTTTGATCCTGTTAGTGTGATTCTGTTTATAGCTTCAAAAGTCACCTTTACTTAGGCCTGCCCCTGGATATTAGACAGGCAGGTGATTAGGCCAGTTCAATGTAAATTCACCACAAATGCTAGAAAACAATGATATATGTATAACTGATGCTGAGCATTGCTGCCTGAGGATAGAAGTATCCATAATCCATTTAGTCTTCCAAAACGTCCCAAAAAGCAGTGTAGAATTTTGGTGCATATATATGAGATAGCTAAACACTTTGTTTTAGAGAAAACAGTGAAAACTCTAGAAGCAATAGAAAAGGTGTTCTCCCCTAAGAGCCTCAGTTTTCTCAACTACATAATCCTCTCTGGGGTCCTTTCTCTTCACAAACCCCAGGCAGCAAGTAATTATGAATGTGCAGATTTGCAGCTCTCAGGCTCAGACTTGCAGAAATGTCTTAAGTTCTTGAGAGAGAGAGAGAAGCAGACAGATCCTATGGGAAGCTTAAGGGGTTAGATCACCCAAAATTGGCCCCACCTGTGTGGCAAGCACTGCTTTAAGCATAGTAACCCATTTCATTCTTATAGTAATTCCATAAGGTGGGTACTATTACTATCCATACAGGTGAGGCTCTTCATTATTCTGCCATCCTGCTATAATGCCTCTGTCCATGTGGCAAGGTGAGTGGCCACAGGGCGGATGTATGTAGCTTCAATAACTCAAAGAGGGGTGGTGCACCCAGGCAGGTGTGGATAGAGGGCTACAATGCTCCTTTTAAATTGCCAGTCTGCTCTGAGCGTGTCCAGCCCTGCTGTTAAACCTTCTCTGCTCCAATTTTTGGGCTCTGATCTTTCGATGAACATAGGGCTACTCTGCTCCTCTATGTGGACAAGTCAGAGCTGGTTCCCCCACTAGCTGTCTCCAGCAGACCGGCCTGCCATATTGTCAGATATCAGGCATCCCTGTCTCATGGAGATGAAAAATGGCTGTGGCTGAGATTTGGAGGGAAGGCGTGTCCAAGACCCAGGGAGAACTGGTTCTCTGTTTTGCCAAAGCAGGAGGTGACAGAGAATAGAAATCCTGGCTGATGGCTCTTTGATTTGAATGCATCCTATCTGAATAATTGGCTGTTATTGCCCACAAGTGTGGTGCCTCCTGCCATTCAGGTCCTGCTTGTCTCACATGTAAAACACCAACTGGCCACCGGCTTGCCTTGTTGCAGGTCTAGCCTCTTCAGCATTCTGCACTGGCTGGAGCAGGGCTTGGGAGAGGGCAACGTGTAGGGTAGAGGGAGATGGACTTCAGTAGCTCATCTTTTGAGCAGAGTGCCTTTGTCATGGGGACCTATCCACCCCTCCAAAAGTAACCACTTCTCTGACTTTTAGAGTAATCACTTCTTGTCTTTTTTTTTTCTTTTATGGTTTTATCACCCAAGTGCATTCCTAGATACTGCAGTTTAGTTTTGCCCGTTTTTTGAAACTTTATTTTTTAATTCTCTTTTAAATTATAGATTTTGCCTTCATCTTTCTTTTCCTAAATTCATAAAATTTATCTGTTCATTTGCCCTGCGGGGTTTCTCATACTCTGGATTCTCAGTGCAGTTCAACATGTTCCTTTGTCTTTGTATTCTTATAAATGGGCAGCTGGATCAAGCTGGATCAGGCTCAGTTTCCAACCTCAAGCCAAGACTATAAGTGGTGCTATGCTCTTTCATCAGGAGGCATGCAATGTCTGCCCTTTATACTTTTTTAGTATTAGCAACCACTGGTGCACAATGTCTAAAATCTAGACCCCAGATCCATTAATTCATTTTAGTTTTCACATAGCCCTCTAAATAGTTTTATACAGAGATGCTGCCCTTCACCTATTATTCAATTATCCAGGGGCGCAGTTCATATAAGAATGACAGGATAAATGACAGGATAAATTTCTTTTTATTTACCTGGTTTTAAAGAAAATAAATTAGTTCCCTGTCATCCTCTGATAATAATCAGTTAGTTAATTTATTAAATGTCATTAAAGCTCATGGATATAAACATATTAAACCCATGTTTAAACATGGGTTTCAATCCATTGCAATTATTCTTATTAAAGCACAAATTGTCATCTTTGGCCAGTGGGAGTCTCTTTAAGTTGGCTCATGACCTGTTCCAGGCTTATTTACACATTTCCCACCCAGACTTTGGATCAGCCATTTCCTCAGAAGCCCTGGTTTCTTTCAGTGGGAAATAATATAACTTGGCCATAACCTGATTGCATCCCATGGTCATAGTTTCTAGGCCTTTTTTAATGGATACAGCTAGAGGGCAAAATAAAATGATACATATAGATAGGTAATAGATAGATGATAGCTAGCTAGCTAGATAGATACAGATGATAGAGAGATGACAAATGATAACAGATGATAGACAGATGATAGATATAATATAAATATTATATACATTATATATAAAATAAACTCTACATGTATGAAATATATATATATATACAAAATTTACAAAATAAAAGATCCAAATTCAAATTCACCTCTACAGGATTTTTACTTTGCCTCTTCTATACTATCTCTGTATTTCCATTCTTTTGCACTAAGAATCCTGGTTGTCAAAAACATAGAAATGATAGTTATTGAATGACCCCCCCAATTATTTGTTTATCCCATACCATACATACAACAGTCTCAGAATAACAGTAGCAATACTAATGCCATTACAAGCTATTGTGATTATTAAAAAGGTTTAAAATGTTTTTCCATATGGCATCTCCATTCTCCCAATTCTTAATGCTATACATTGTCAGATCATATTGTCATTGCACAATATACTATCACCTTTTCAACCCTCACTTAGTCTTAGTGCTGTAAGTAACTGTATGTTTAATGCTCACCACTGGTCTTATGTCAATATCTGTTTGGTAATTTGGTTGTCTGAAACTCATTCTCTAGGAGATTCCTGAGGAAGGACTCATGAGAACAATATTCTCTGAGTTCTTAAATGCTATTTTAATGTTAGTTTGTGCTCTTTATATTTGAAGGATCATTAAAATCTTTGGCTCATGTTCGTATTTTCTTTTTTGAATATCTTTAATGTGTTACTCCATTTTCTTCTGTCGTAACCAAGTTGGCCGCAGAAAAGTCTGATGACAGTATAATTTTCTTTTCTATAAATCACTTACTCTTTTGGCTTAGATGCCCAAAGGATTTTTCTCTTTTCCTTCGAAGCCCAGTAATTTTACTAGCATATGTCATAGTCTTTCTGGGTCAATACTCTCAGATACATAGCATACTCTTTCAATATGTAGCTGTAAATACACACACACACACACACACACACACACACACACACACATTTTAATTTTAGGAAGGTTTTTTGAATTATAATTTTTAGGTTTGTTTTGTTATCTTGTTTTAGTCTCTCCCTCCCTTTTCAGAGGTGCCTATTATCCATATGTTAAATCTTCTTTGCCATTCTTTAATATTTGTGACTTTCTCTCAAACCATGTTTATATCTTTCTTAATATCTTTTTGGCTTAAATTTTTCCTTCCTTTGAGTCTGTTACTTCTCATCAGGCATTATTGATAGTGTTTATTTGTTCTCATGTTCCTTATAGTTTAGTTCTCATTTATAAAATTTTTCTTTTATTTCTAATTCTTTCTTGAATTCTATCACTTCATTTCTAAATTTCTATATTTGTGATTTGTTATATTTTATGTCTTGTATTGTTTTGGAATGCTTTTTTACTCATTGTGAAATAGCATGTTGTAGGTTTCTTTTCTTTTTTTTTTTTTTTTTTTTGAGCTTTTTCTTTCTGGTATCCTTTTATTGTCTGCAGTGATATTACTCTCCTCATTCTCTTTCTTTATAGTAACTTACAAGATTTGAATACAGTCATCTAATTTTTGTGTGAAATGAGTTTTCCTGAACTTTCAGAGACTTCATTCAGATGTCCTTTCAAATCACACAAAACTCCCTCTTGTATTGTTTTATATAGTGAAATACACACACACACACACACAATCATTTTGCTGAATGTAATATATATATTTTTTAATTCTATTCATAGTTTCAAGCATACAATATATTGGTTAGACATTTATATAGTTTATTAAACAATCCCCCTGATTATTCTTTCTCTCCTCTGGCTTCATGCCTAGCCATTACATTACTGCTGATTGCATTCCCTATACCATGCTCCCCATTCCTGTGACCATCTATTAACTACTAATTTGTACTTCTTTAACCCTTTACCCCTTTCTCCTAATCCCCTAACCTCCCTCTCCACTGGCCATCACCAAACTGTCTTCTATATTTGTGAGTCTGTTTTTGATTAGTTTGTTCTTTTTGTTCCTTAGATTCTGCATATAAATGAAATCATATGGTATTTACCGTTCTCTGTCTGACTTATTTCTCTCAGCATAATAACCTCTAGATCTATCCAAGTCTTTACAAATGGTAAGATTTCATTTTTTTAATGGCTAAGTAATCTTCCATTGTATATATCAACCATAACTTTTTATCCAACCATCTGTTGATGGGAATTTAGGGTGCTTCCATATCTTGGCTATTGTAAATAGTGCTGCCATGAACATAGGGATGTATAGATCTTTATGAATTATTGTTTTGGTTTTTTTTGGATAAATACCCAGAAGTACAATTGCTGGGTCAAAAAATATATCTATTTTTAATTTTTTGAGGAAATTCCAGACTATTTTCCATAGTGGCTGTACCAATTTGCAATCCCACCAACAATATATGAGTGTTCCCTTTTCTCCACATCCTCAGCAACACTTATTGTTCTTTTACAGGTGATAGCCATTCTCACAGGTGATAGCCATTCTCACAGGTGTGAGGTGATATCTCATTGTGGTTTTAATTTGCATTCTTTGACAATAAGTGACCTTGAGCATATTTTCATATGTCTATTGGCCGTCTGTATTTCCTCTTTGAAGAAATATCTGTTCGTGTCTTCTGCCCATTTTTTATTTGAATTGTTTTTTGTTGTTGTTGAGTTGTATGAGTTTTTTAATATATTTTGGATATTAACTGCTTATCAGATGTATCACAAGTGATATTTTAAGTGACATCTGTCAATCTATAGAGAATCTTAATTCACTGAGAAATCCTTTCTATTAAGTATTCTTCCAAGTCGATGTGAATCTATTAGCACTAATCTATCACTTAAGTTGGATAATATTTTTAAATATTACTCAAATACTATTTGTTCTTGGTAATTTTTTTTTTCATTTCAGCAGTCCTTGATCATTAGGAATAGGCAGGAGGGTAGACAACAAATATAGACTAGAAAAATAAATTCATGATTCAACTGTAACTTCCAAAAATTAGTTATATTTTTTTCAAAGGCACAGCCTATACAAGAGATTTAGAGTCCCAGACCTTTAGTTTGGGAATAATTAGATATGAGAAATAGAGAAATGGCTTTTGTTTTGATTTTTTTAAGTCTCCATATATCAGTAGACTCAGAAAGTAGAATAAGCATTGAGTGGGAAAG
>NW_006492031.1:286976-290020 GCF_000325575.1 Pteropus alecto | reverse complement strand
TATATGTTTTATACCAATACCATGCTGTTTTGATTACTGTTGCCTTGTAGTATAGTTTAATATCAGGTAGTGTGATACCTCCAATTTTGTTCTTTCTCAAGTTTGCCATGGCTATTCGGGTCTTTTATGGTTCCATATAAATTTTAGGATTATTTGTTCTAGCTCTCTGAAAAAATGCCATTGATATTTTGATAGGGATTGCAATGAATCTATAGATTGCTTTGGGTAGTATGGCCATTTGAATGATGTTGATTCTTCCTACCTGTGAGCATGGTATATGCTTCCATTTATTTGTATCTTCTTCAATTTCTTATTTCAATGACTTACAATTTTCTGAGAACAGGTCTTTTACCTCCTTGGTTAATTTAATTCTCAGGTATTTTATTGCTTTTGATGCAATTGTAAATGGGATTGTTTTCTCAATTTCTCTTTCTGAAAGTTCAACATTGATGTATTAAAATGCCACTGACTTCTGAATATTAATTTTGTATCCAGCTACTTTATGAGTTAATTGATCAGTTCTAACAGTTTTTTGGTGGAATCTTTAGGGTTCTCTATGTATAGTACCATATCATTGGCAAATAAAGAGAGTTTTACTTCTTTTTCAATTTGGATAACTTATTTCTTTCTTGTCTAATTGCTGTGGCTAAGACTTCCAATACAATGTTGAAGAGGAGAAGTGAAAGTGGGCATCCTTGTCATGTTCCTGATCTTAAGGAAAACACTTTTAGCCTTTCTCCATTGAGTATGATGTTAGCTGTAGGTTTGTCATATATAGTCTTTATTATGTTGAGAAACGTTCCCTCTATTCCCACTTTGCAGAGAGTTTTTATCATAGATAGATGCTGGATTTTGTTGAACGCTTCTTCTGCATCTATTTATATGATCGTATGTTTTTAATCTTTTGATTTGTTAATGTGGTGTATCATATTAATTGATTCGAGGATATTGTACTGACCTTGCATCCCGGGAATAAATCCAACTTGATCATGGTATATGATATTTTTAATGTATTGCTCAATTTGGTTTGCTAATATTTTGTTGAGGATTTTTGCATCAATGTTCATAAGAGATATTGGTCTATAGTTTTCTGTTTTTGTAATATCTTTGTCTGGTTTTGGAATCAAGATAATGGTCACCTCATAAAAGGAGTTAAGGAGCCTTCCCTCTTCTCGAAGTTCTTGGAATAGTTTGAGAAGAATAGATGTTAGTTCTTCTTTGAATGTTTGGTAAAATTCACCTATGAAGCCATGTGGTCCAGGATTTTTGGTTTTGGGGAGATTTTTGATTATTGATTTGATTTCACTAGTGGTAATCTGCCGGTTCAGATTTTCTTTTTCTTCTTGACTCAGTCTTGGGAGATTATATGTTTCTAGGAATATGTCCATTTCTTCCAGATTGTCCAATTTGTTGGCATATAATTAATTGCTTGTAGTATTTTCTCATGATCCTTGATATTTCTGTAGAGTTCTTAGTTATTTCTACCCTTTCATTTCTGATTTAATTTATTTGAGTCCTCTCTTCCTTGATGAGTTTGGTTAAGGGTCTGTCAATTTTGTTTATCCTTTCAAAGTACCAGTTCTTAGTTTCATTAATCTTTTGTATTGTTTTTCTAGACTCTATTTCATTTATTTTGCTTTGGTCTTTACTATTTTCTTCCTTTGATTCACTTCAGGCTTTGTTTGCTGTTCTTTTTCTAGTAGTTTTAAGCATAAGGTTAGATTGTTTATTTGAGCTTTTTCTTGTTTCTTGAGGTAGGCCTGCATTGCTATGAATTTCCCTCAAAATCCCATAGATTTTGAGTCTTTTTCATTTTCATTTGTCTCTACGTATCTTTTGAGTTCTTCCTCGATCACATTGTTAACCCACTCATTGTTTAGTAGCACATTATTTGGCCTGTATGTATTTGTGTATTTTCCAGTTTTTTTCTTGTAATTAATCTCTAGCTTCATATCATTGAGATTGGAGAAGACGGCTGATATGATTTCAGTCTTCTTATATTTACTGAGACTTGTTTTGTGTTCTAACATGTTCTATCCTGGAAAATGTTCCATGTGTACTTGAGAAGAATGTATATTGTGCTGCTTTGGGGAGAAATGCTTGGAAAATATCTATTAAATCCATGTGGTCTAGTGCGTCTTTTAGGCCCAGTGTTTCCTTGTTGATTCTTTGCCTGGAAGATCTGTCCATTGGTGTCAATGCAGTGTTAAAGTCTCCTACTATGAGTATATTACTGTTGATCTCTCCTTTTACGTCAGTCAATAATTGCTTTATGTAGGTAGGTGCTCTTATGTTGGGTGCATATATGTTTACTAGGGTTATGTCTTCTTGACTTATCGATCTTTTTATCATTATGTAAAACTCTTCTTTGTCTCTTATTATATAGCCTTTGTTTTAAAGTCTATTTTGTCTGATATAAGTATTGCTACTCTGGCTTTTTTTTTTTTTTCATTTCTGTTTGCATAAAAATATGTTTTTCCTTCCCTTTCCCTTTCCCTTTCCCTTTCCTTCCTTTCCTTCCCTTTCTTTTCCTTTCAGTCTGTGAGTGTCATTTGATCTGAAGTAGGTCTCTTATACACAGCATTTGCGTGGGTCTTGTTTTCTTACCAATTTGGCTACTCTATATCTTTTGATTGGATCACTTAATCCATTTAAATTTAAAGTGATTATTGATAGGTACATATTTACTGCCATTTTATTATTCATATATGTTTTTTTTCCTTTTTTACCCCTGCTTTTTTTTACAGAAGACCCTTTAACATTTCTTGTAATACTAGCTTGTTGGTGATGAATTCCTTAAGCTTTCTTCTGTGTAGGAAGCTTTTTATCTCAACTTTCATTTTACTCAAAAGCTTTGCTGGGTAGTGTTGGGAGCCAAAACTAAGAACAAAGAATCTTGTGACTAGGCGAGGCCTTATCTGCATCCTGCATCTTGTTAGCCCCCTAGCAGTCAGCCCAGACCAGAGTTACAGTTCCCTCCTTCACTCCCACTCCCTCTAACCCTTACCACTCCTCACCCCACCAGCTAAGAACCAATGCGCCTG
>NW_006492031.1:230258-286773 GCF_000325575.1 Pteropus alecto | reverse complement strand
TCAGCAGACATTCTTATAGGAACACCATTGTAAGTAACTAGCTGCCTATCTCTTGCTGCTTTTAAGATTTTTCTCTTGTTTTTGACCTTTGGCATTTTAATTATGATGTGTCTTGTTCTGGGTCTGTTCGAATTCCTCTTGTTTGGGACTCTTTGTGCTTCCTGAACTTGTATGTTTAATTCCTTTGCCAGGTTAGGGAAGTTTTCAGTCATTATTTCTTCAAATAGATTCCCAATCCCTTGCTCTCTCTCTTCTCCTTCAGGTACTCCTATGATGCGGATATTGTTATGCTTAATGTTGTCCCAGAGGTCTCTTAAACCATCCTCATTTTTTAAAATTCTTTTTTTATTTTTGTAGTTCTGACTGGGTGTATTCTGCTACCTTGTCTTCCAATTCGATGACTCCATCTTCCGCTTCGTCCAATCTCCTGTTGAATCCTTCTAGTGTAGTCTTCATTTTAGTTATCGTATTCTTCATTTCTGTCTGGTTCTTTTTTATGGTTTCTATGTCCTTTCTTATGCTTATTATCTCTTTGTTGAGATTCTCATTATGCTCATTCATTCTCCCTCTAACCTTTTTGAGCATCTTTATAACCATTATTTTGAACTCTGTCTCTGGTAGGTTGTTTGCCTCCATTTCATTTAGCTTATTTTCTGGAGTTTTCCCCTGTTGTTTCATTTGTAGTATGTTACTTTGTTTTCTCATTTTATTATCCTCTCCGTATTCGTTTCTATGTGTTAAGGATATTTGTTTCATCTCTCAGCCTTGGCCATATGGCCTTATGTGGAAGGTGTCCTGTGTGGCCCAGTGGCACATTCTCCCTGATCCCCTGTACTGGAGGAACTGGATGTGATTTTTGTGTGTGTAAGATCTTATGTTGTTGCCAAGCCTTTATTGTTGCTAATACATCAGTAGATGGGATTAATTAATGCTGACTAACTGTGGGAATTGGCTGCAGGGTAAGAGTTGCTATGTGGGGGCTGACCTGCTGAGTGGGATTTGCCCTAGCAGGTTTGTGTACTTGTTGAGACTACCCTTTGTGTGTACTGCTTATGGGACTATCAGGAGATGCTCAGTTGTGGTTTAGTGCCAGTCTTCAGGTGCATTGGTTCTGTGGTCCCTTGGCAGGGGCTCCCCACTAGGCCAAGGTCAGCTGCTGCCTTTGACGGTTCAGGGCTACCTGGTGGGAGCTACAAAGTGATCCATGGATGGTTGTTGCCTATGCTGGATCTATACATAAATGGAAGAACAACACTGTAGGCTGCAGTCCAGTTATACCTCCTCGTCCCTGACCTAGGGCAGTTTAGCAGAAGGACCAGTGCTCCTCAAGGCCTGACACTGCCTGTGAGTTGCCTGTAAGTCTCTGAAACTGCAAGAGCCTCTGGGTGATATGCGTGTTGGGTGGTACAGGGCTCTGGGAGTCTTCTGGATCTATTGAGCAGATTTCCCCCTGCTACTGCAGTGTCAGTTTACATGCCAGTGCTGTCTCTGTGTCTCCCTGTACAAGTTTCCAATTGTAGCAAGGCCAGCTGCTGCCTACCTCGAGCCGCAAACACCCAAGCTCTGTTTAAGAATTACTGAAGATCATGGAGGGCGTTGTGTGTACCATGCAAACTAAGTGCTGTTATTTGCTATTGAATTTGTGACCCAAGAAAAGCACAGAATGGGACTGGGTTTCCTGGGGGCAGGCTTGCCACAGGTATTTGCAGGTAAGATGGGGCATCACCTTAATGAGGTACGGGGCCGTCAGGCCTCCGCGGCTCCAGATTTGCTGCCAGCTCTGGGACTGTGGGCTCCCACCAAAATCAGGTAACACTGCATGACCTACTGCTGTCTGTGTTGGGCCCACAAAATCCCTGCGATCTGCCCAAGCAATACTGTATCTCATGCTGGCTGAACTTTGCTCCTTTGCGAGCTGAGATCTATTGATGGCGCAGAATGTACCACCCCAGTGTAGAGGCAGCTACCTGTCAAAGTGCTGCAGGCACTTTGTGGATTTAACAGGGCATGGCAGCCACCCAGCTACAAAAGCACTGGGCAATCTGCAGGTTCAGTGGAGTGGGCCTGTCTCCTCAGGCCAGTGCTTCTAAACTGGCCTTGTGGGAGGGATTTCCACAGGTAAGCTGGTGCTGTTTGTAGATTGCCCTGTAAAGGGGCTGAATAAGGCACAATGGTGGTTGCCTGTCCAGCCCTTGTTTTGGTACCAGGTAATGCAGTCTTTCCTCATATAAATCCCGCACGAGCCTCTGACCCACCACCAGTGCTCCAAGTGGTTGTAATTTTAATGCGGACCTGGAAGGAGGTAAAACCTGCTTTTACCTAGTCCACCACTTTCCTCCAACCACCAGTTCTCTCTCTATATTTTTAATATATATATAATGTTACATATATATTTAGCTTATATATAGAATCATTTTGCTGAATATATACATTTTACATATATATTATATATTTTGCATATATATTATATATTTTGTGTGTATGCATATATTTATATATATATAGAGAGAGAGATAGAGATAGATAGATGATAGATGATAGATAGATAGATAGATAGATCTCTCTATATATAGCCTTATGAGATTTCTTGGTTCTGTTCCCCTCCTCAACTTTTATCTGAACTTTCTCTTCTTCTTCCTTTTCTTTTGATTATCCTGGCCCTGTTAAATTTTGATTCCACTCCAGCAGTTTCTCTTCACTGGGGACCTTGGAAGGAAGCCCTGAGAGGTCATTTTTGGGAATACGCAAGAACTATGCTGGTCTAGTCCCTTTAGTCCATCTGCTGGGCTCCTTACATTCACCTGCTATTGTAGTGACCAGAATCACCAATCCCTTCAATTTTAGCTGCTACTCTCAAATTGTCCCATCATATTTTTCATTGTATTTCTCTTGCTACTTTGAGGTTCTCCTGTTCTCAGGTCCATCCTCCCTCTGTTTCTGTTTTTCATGTATGGATACCATTAACAGACAGGTCTTGTGTTTGTTAATGGTTCCTCCTTATCTTATTGTATTTTGGAGTTCATGGGAATACCTTGTCACCTTGTTTTATTGTAAATGTTGCCCATGGGGTTTTGGTTTTGCTATTTCATTGTTCTGTTTTATGTGGGGATTTGGGAAGGTAATAAAACTCTGCTGCCACAGGTCTTACCAAAATCTCTCCTGCTGATAATTTTCAAATTGGATCTCCAGTCTGCATACCTGACCTCATATCTCCACATGAATGCCTAACAGGTGTCTTAAACTTAACTTGCTCAAAAGAAGCCACATTTCTCCCTTAAACATACCTTTCTCTATTAATCTTCCTCATCTCAATAAATGGCACCATTTCCCTCCGTGTTACTTGGGACAAAAATCTAAGTTAGTCTCTTTTTTTTTTTCCCTCACACTCCAAAATCAATCATACCTATAGGCCCTGGCCATCCTACCACCAAACACATCCCTAATTCCATTACTTGTTACCAACCCCATACTTTAACCCTGGTCGAGGCCCCCACCAGTTCTGTTCTGAACTTCCCTATTAGCTTCCTGGTTTCTCTGCCTCCACTCACCCTGCAGGGCAGTCAGAGTAGTCTTTTAAAGAGTAACTCAGACTACCTCATTCCCACATTTAACACACCCCAAAGACTCCCCACTGCAAACAATCAAATCCCAACACCTAACCCTGGCCTATAAAACCCTGCATGATTTGGACCATACTGTCCTTTCTGCCTCCATCCATTTTCCCTATATTCTACATGTTCTAGACATCTGGTCCTCTTTTTGTCCCCAAAATATCCCCATATGCTTCTCATCTCGATTTGTACCCTTGCCCTTCCCTGAGATTGGAATGCTTTTCCCCTACATCTTTGCAACATTATCTCTTTGTCATTATTCAGGTCTCAGCTCAGAGAAGTCTTCCTTTATCCCCTAAGTAAAGCTGTTTTACTATTTTATCTTAGCACTTATCAGTACCTGCAATTATCTGTATCATTTATTTGTATGTATAAGTATTGTCTACATGTATGCCTTCCCACCACCAGTAGAATTCTATTTGCGGACAGTGACATAGCAGGACGTAATAGTGACATAAGTGGACCTGGTACATAATAGGTGCTTAATATTTATCAGTTAACTGTTTTTCTAATTACGTCTGAAGATGGCCAAGGGAACCAAGCCCTGTGCCATAACAAGCTCTAGAACATGAATATTTTTCTACAATCACCAGCTGCTAGCCTAAACCTTTCATTCAGGAGATGGTCCTGTCTATGCTGCTGGATACAGTGTCCTGACCACCTGACTTATCTCTATTAGATCAATACTTCCTTTCTATAACAAATATTTTACAATGCTCCTTTTCTATTTTGAAATAAAATTCATATATAACTACATACCTAATTGTTTTTTTAAATATACAGAATTCCCTAATTATAAAGGAGTAATAAAAAGAAAGTATTTATAATAAATAATAAGTATTTCATTATGCAAACACTTGAATATGACTAAACTAGAAACATAATGAGGTGGTCAAATGTGTGCCCCATTTTGTAGAATCACCATGAACACAGAAACTATAAATTCAGATAATAAAGGAGTGTTGTGTTGGAAACTCAAATATCACAAGCTGAGTTGGCCAGAGTGATGAAGGGTGACATGATTTCCCAAAATGTTATACAACTAATGGAAAATTCAGAACAAAACGAAATGCAGTCTTCTCAATTGACTTAGTAGGCACATTAGTGGAAAATTCAATGCATACTAAAACTTTATGAAAAATATTCTGCCTTTACAAATAAAATGTAGTTAGTTCCTAGGTTCAGACCTCCAGAGAGACTTCCCAGGCTAGAAGCTGAGCCCTACCTCCCAGTGAAACCTCTGCAATACTTTTTTTTTTTAATAATTAATGAACTTTTATATTATTTCTTCTCTTCCTTTCCCCTCTCTTATATCAATTTATTTTTGTAGATGCATCTTGTAGCCTTGTATCCTTGTAGATGAATCTCGAGGTCACCCCTGACTATGTCCTTGGGAATAATACATGAGAAGTTGAAGGATCAAAGGATATGTCCACTTTGAGGCTTTCAGAAGGCATATAAAAGTTTGCCTTCTAGGCAAATGTCTCCAATCCTTAACATACATTGGGGATAATCTTCTTTCTTTTCTTTTTTTAAATAAATGTATTGGGGTAGAATTTGTTAATAAAATCATATAGGTTTCAAGTGTACAGTTCAGTAATACATCATCTGTATATTGCACTGTGTGCTCACCACCTGAAGTTAAATTTCCTTCCATCATTATATATTTGACCCCTTTTACCCTTATCTACCCGCTACCACCTCCCTCTAGTAACCACTGAACTGTTGTTTGTGTCCATGAGTCTCTGTTTGTTTGTCTTGTTTGTTTGTTGCATTCAGTTTTATACCCCACATGAGTGAAATCATATGGTTCTCAACTTTTTCTCTCTGACATATTTCACTTAGCATGATAATCTCAAGATCCATCCATGTTGTTGCAAATGACAATATTTCATCTTTTCTTATGGCTGGGTTATATTCCATTGTATATATGTACCACATCTTTTTTTTATCAAACGTCTATTGAAGGGCACTTTCGTTGTTTCTATGTCTTGGCCACCATGAATAATTCTGCAGTGAACATCAGGGTGCATACATTTTATAGATAAATGTTTTCAAATTTTGGGTATAGATACTCAGAAGTAGGGTTGCTGGGTCATATGGTAATTCTACTAATTTTTTGAGGAACCTCCATACTTTTTCCATAGTGGCTGTACCAATTTACATTCCCACCAGCAGTTTATGAGAGTTTCTTTTCCCCCCACATTGTCTCCAACACTTGTTATTCCTTGTTCTGTTGATAACAGCCATTCTAATAGGTGTGAGGTGGTATCTCATTGTGATTTGTATTTGTATTTCTCTAATAGCTAGTAAAGTTGAGCATCTTTCCATGTGTCTTTTGGCTATTTGTATGTCTTATTGGGAGAAGTGTTTGTTCAGGTCCTCTGCCCATTTTTTAATTAGATTGTTTATTTTTTATTGTTGAGTTATATGAGTTCTTTGTATATTTTGGATATTAGGCCTTTATTGGAGTTGTTTGCAAATATCTTCTCCCATTTGTTTGGTTGCCTCTTTGTCTTGTTGATGGTTTCTTTTGATATAGTCCCGATCATTTATTTTTGCTTTTTACTTCCTTGCCTTTGAGGTCAATTTTATAAAAATCTTCTCTAAATCCAAGGTTCATGAGTTTAGTACCTGTGCTTTCTTCTATGCAATTTATTGTTTCAGCTTTTATATTCAGGTCTTTGATCCATTTTGAGTTAATTTTGGTGTATGGTGACAGACACCATTCTAGTTTCATTCTTATTTCTTTTTAAAACACACATTTTATTGTCAAAAATTTACATCTTGATTTTATTTGATTCTCCAATTACTAGGAAAGATAGACATTTTTCATACTTTTAGTGACCATTCATAACAGCACGTGGAGGAAAGAGTAGTGACGTGAAGGGAAAATCTTACCATAGCCTCTTCTACAATGCTGAAATTAAAGCTTATTTGGAAATGTGCATTGGCTCTATTACACAAAAACCAAGAGCAAAAATCATAAAGGGAAAATGCAATACATTTAACTCTACACATATATCAAAATACATTGTAAACAAAATTAATTAAACTGGAATAAATATTTGCAACATGTATCACAGATCAGAGTTTTACAGAACCATCAAAAATTCTAGCAAATAATTTTTTACAAAAATGAACACCATGTAAAGTAAAAAGATGGGCAAAGCCCCTGTGGTACTTTTCAGAAGTGTTAATACTTACTGAATCTTGTTATGTACCCTGGAGCCTTAGCCATCTCAACAGAGGAGAGAGGGCCGACTATCAGAAGTCAAGACACATATCCCAAACCTCAGTACAGTACTCCCTCCTTATCTGTGGTTTCGCTTTCCGTGGTTTCAGCTACCTGTGGTCAATCATGGTCAGAGAATATTAAATGGAAAATTCTGGATATTTTGAGAGAGAGAGACACCATATTCACATAACTTTTATTATACTGTTATAATTGTCTTATTTTCTTATTAGTTATTGTTGTTCATCTCTTACTATACCTAATTTATAAATTAAACTTTATCATAGCTATGTATGTATACAAAAAAACATAGTATATATAGGGTTCAGTACTAGCTATGGTTTCAGGCATCCACTGGGGGTCATGAAATGTATCCTCCGTAGATAAGGAAAGACTCCTGTATTTCGTTTTTCCCTCCCCAGTCACTGCAGCTTTTGGAATTTGAACCCTTCAAGATCTTTTGTTTATGGTTCTGCTACTGAAGCACCACTTACTGATAAGGAATGTCCAGTGTCTAAATTAAGCCTTGTTAGTTACTGCCTTCTTTAAATTTCTTTAAGGAAAACATAATTACCAAGTAAATCTCATTTGAGTTCACTCAGTGCTCCAAAGGCTTCGGTACAGACTGTTCTTTGACCTACCTTTATAGATAGAACAGAACGCTGGTTTGCAAGAGTCCTTGAAATCTGGAGACACTTTGTGTAAATGCAAATGAAAGAAGCATAAAGATTAGGGGAAGCCTGCTATGCTGTCTAGAGAGGAAAATTTGAGTTCCTTTCAGAACAGCCAAAGTTGAGAGTCTGGCTCCCTGACTGAACCAAGATGTCTCTTTGAAAAAGCCCCCAAATCTTTCTGATCCTCAGTTAAACTTACTCAAAAATGCCATTATCTCCAACGTGGCAGAAGCAGGAAGATCAAATGGAGAATTTTAAAAAGAAAAATGCCACATAGAAATGCAAGAAATTCTCAACTTTAATTAAAATGGTCACTGCTAGCGAAGGATCTGCACGCTCCACTGTGACTTCCTAGGCACCCACTGCAGAGCCACCATGACACAGTGATTAAGACTTCCAGATTAGGAGACAGTCTGCTGGGTTGGACTCCAAGCCAGCCACTTACTAACCATGTGATCTAGCTCAAGTTACTTAACTTCTCTGAACTTTAGTTTCCTCATCTGTAAACTAGTACATGACTCCTAATGATGCAGTGAGAACTACAGTAAAACATGTAAATTAATAAGAAGAGTACCTGATACATAGTTACTGTCCAGTATTATCTTTGATTATTACCTTAACTACCAGTATTAATCATGTCTTTATTTTCTGTATTCTGATGCTTTGACATTTGAGGCCTTGCTGACCCTGTAGGGACTGCCCCTCTCAAGGTTAGCCAGTTCCTAGAGATAGTAGACAACTGGCCCACAAGGGTACTTGTCAAACACATACCACTCAATCCAGAATCCATACACCCAACCACCTCCTTTACAGAGCACTCACAGGGCTCTTACACCATAGACCACTGGCCCCCTGCCCTATTAACTCCAAGGACCAGGTACCAGACAATTAGGAACAGCCCCTAT
Organism: Pteropus alecto; assembly: GCF_000325575.1. Taxonomy (NCBI): domain Eukaryota; kingdom Metazoa; phylum Chordata; class Mammalia; order Chiroptera; family Pteropodidae; genus Pteropus; species Pteropus alecto. The sequence continues at coordinate 278,348 of NW_006492031.1, read as the reverse complement.
GCCCCAGAACCTACTGAGAGTATTCAAACTACCCAAACTTAAGCCAGCTCGCCTTGCCTCATCAGTTACTCCCTGAAGAAATATACATTTCCCCCTTATTTCCTCTGCCTCCTGAAAACCTTAGTGCTTCCCTGTGTGGCCCTGTGTGGCATGGAATGCCTCCTGCTCTTGGGAGCTGTAAGTAACAAACTATCTTTTCAATGGCAATCATCACCCAATCTATTGGCCTACTGTACCTCTAATTTTCTATTAATATGCTATATTTTAAAACATTGCCTTTCCCACAGCTTTAATTCTCCCCAAACTACTCTCTTGAAGGTTATCATTAATATCTTATTGATAAACAGGTTACCTCATCCATGTCTATTTTTTCTTTTACCCTTACTATAGTATTTAACTTTGTTGACTAGCTCATAGCTTAAAGGTCACTTACTCCCTAAAGTCTTCCCAAACCACTCCCTCAAGCTTCCAACCAGTGTCTTGTTATGTGTTCCTGCTGCTATTATAATTGCACATTTTTGGGGTTATAAACCCTTCATTAAAAAGTCAACTCCAAGGACTGGGCAAAATGGCATAGATGATAGAGGCTTTGTTCATCTGCTCTTATGACCACATCAAAGTTGTCATGGAATCATGGAGCAAACAGCAAGCAGAGTCACCTGGGGTCTAGATGAACAGAAGCCCTACAACTAGAGAGAGAAGTAAGAAATCACCCTGCAATGGGAGGAGGTAGGGCAGGGTGCGGACACAAGGCTGCTTGGTCCCCAGCAGCAGAGTGGGACAGAGGCTACGGCAGTGGCAGCTTGCAGCTGTGGATATCATTCTTAAAGGGGCTCTGTCCATGAATGGACTTTCACATGACAGATTTGCTTGCTCTGAGCACCAGCACCCTGTTGACTACTTGGGGTCACCAGCAACTTACAGGGGGATGCTGAGTTGTTGGAGCGAGGGCTGGAGGCGATGCTCTCTCCTAGGCAGACGTGCTGGTGGTATCCGTTGTTCCTCTGTTGAGCCTTCCACCATCCCAGTGTGTGTACTCTGCACTGCCATGGCTGAGATGTCTTCAAACTGGATAACAGAGGTCGCTCCGCCAAGAGAATTCCCTGAAACTCTGCCTCACCCAACTCACAGCCTCATTCAGTTGTGTTCTCAGAGAGTCTGGCGCTCCTTGCTGAGCAAGCTCCAAGACCCACATGGGTGGCAGCTGACCTCGGTTTCTGGTGAGGCCTCTTGAGGCATCTATAAGTACAGTATCTGTGGATTGCTTGCTGAATCTTAACAGGTGGCCCGAGAGGGACACAGATTTGGGCTAAACTTGGCCTGCAGCTGAACCTCTCTCAGGACTTTTCCACTGGACGCCTATTACACAGAGCCACACTAAGAAGACCAGGAGACTTAGGAACTTTGCTTAATACATAAAATAGACACAGAAAGGCAGCTAAAATGAGAAGACAAAGAAGCAGGAACCATATGAAAGAACAGAACAGAGATCCAGGAATAATGGATTCAAGCAATCTAACACATGCAGAGTTCAAAACACTGGTTATAAAAATGCTCAATGAACTTAGGGGAAGTGTAGATGGACTCAGTGAGAACTTTAACAAAGAGATTTAAAAAAAACATAAAAATGGAAATGGAAATTATAAAAGGGAATCAGTCAGAAATGAATCATCTGAGATGAAGAGTATATTAGAGAGAATTAAAAGAGTAGATGAAGAAGAGGATCGAACCACCAATATAGAGGATAGGGAAGCCGAGGTCACCCAATCAGAGTGGCAAGAAAAAAGAAGCCAAGAATATCAAACTAACTTAAGGAGTCTTTGGGACAAAACTAAGTGTAAAACATCCATGTAACAGGGGTACCTGAAGGAGGAGAGGGAGAAAAAATGGAAAAGCTATTTGAAAAAATAATGGTGGAAACCTTACCTCACCTGGTGAAGGAAATAGACATACAACACAAGGAAGCTCAGAGAGTCACAAGAAAGATGAACACAAAGGGACATCATAATTAAAATGCTAAGGGTTAAATACAAAGAGAATCGTAAAAGCAAGAAGAGAAAAGCAGTTAGTTACCTATAAGAGAACACCCATAAGACTTGCAGCTGATTTCTCAAAAGAAACTATGCAGGACAGAAGGGCTTGGCACAAAATATTCAAAGTGATGAAAACCCAGGATCTACAACCAAGAATACTTCATCCAGCAAAGCTACCATTTAGAGTTGAGGACAGATAAAGAATTTCCCAGACAAAAATAAGCTAAAGGAATTCATCAACACCAAGCTACTATTACAGAAAATGTTGGAGGGACTTCTTGAAAAAGAAAAAAACTTGTATCAAAATCTTGAATAAAGAATAGAATAACTACATATCTATTAGCAACTACCTCCAATGGGAAATAATTAAGTGCTTCAAACAAAAGAAAGGGCGGCTGAATGGATAAGAAAACAAGACCCTTACATATGCTGTCTATAAGAGACTCCAGATTAAAAGACACACACAGACTAAAAGGAAGAGAATGGGAAAAGATATTACCTTGATGGTCCTAGAGGGTATCACACTAAATGAAGTAAGTCAGAGAAAGACAAATACCATGTGATTTCACATAATGCGTAATTCAAAGAACAAAACAAACAACAAAAATGGAAACAAACTCATAGATACAGAAAATATTTTGAGGGCTACTAGACAGGAAGAGGGTTGAGAGGGTCGGAGAAAAAGGGCAAAGGAATTAAGACATACAAATGGATAGTTACAAAATAGTCATGGAGATATAAAGTGTAGCATAAGGAAAATAGTCAACAATGTTGTAATAAATATGCAAGGAGAAAGAGGGGTACTAGATTTAGTGGGGTGATCACTTGAGCTCTAATCACTATGCTGTACAAGTGAAACTAATATATTACTGTATGCCAACTATAATTGAAAAGAAAGTATCTCATAGTTGTACAGCAAAACTATCTCCCCTTCCAAACCATTCTGTGCCGCACCTCCTCGCCCCTCCTCAACCCTCACCCTCATAGAATAAAGTCCCAATTGCTTATTCTGGTGTCAGCATCTCTTCCCCCTCTGCAATCTTCTCTACCTCTTCTCCATATACTCACGGCTGTGCACCATCATCCTACAACTGAAAGCTTATTTCCTTACCAGTCATGACCAAAGCAAGATACACATGAACACCTTCAGCTCCCCCATCTCATACTGTCCAGGCCTGGGATCTGGGGGCCCCAGCACCATCCCAAATAGCTCCTAATTCCACATAGGTGTAGGACTGAAGGTAACTCATCCTTGAGATCTGGAATGTGGTGGAAAAATTTATATTAGTTTGCACACATTAGAGGATGTCCGAAGAAAAGAGTCTACAATAAACCAGAGTAAAATACAAAATACAATGTTAGTTGATTTCATTACCAATCTTGCCTCAGCAGACTTTAATGTGTTGAGACTGTGACTGGCAGAAGTAGTTATAATGGTCATGCCAATAGCAGCCCTTGCTTCTCAATCTCATTCTCTCCTGCGCCCCCCCCCCGCCCCCGCCGGCATTTATTGTGCTCTGCATTCTAGGTACAAGGTAGTACAGTGCTCTTCAAATTGGGTGTATTTTGTTTCATGCAAAAATTGTTTCCTGAAACAGTTTGAATGTTTACAAATCAAATCTGTTTCCCAAAATCTTACTTTTCCAATCTACCTTATCCCTTTCTCTAATTCATCTTTAGGAAACAAAGGTGCCTAATATTTAAGTCTTTAGCTTTCAGCCTCTCTTCTTTGCTTCTGTCAAATGGATAACAGCTTCTAAAATGGACAAAAAAAAGCTCTAGTAAAAGTACCTTTGTAAATATTATGCAAAAAGGATCCTTCTGTAATAAGTCTAGCCACTGTCTTTTAATTTTCTGTTTTATAAATTCTGATTTTGAATATTAGGTGGAAGAGAAGCTTATCTAACTCCTTCATTTCAGATAAATCTGAATCTAAAATGAAATACCTTTTTAGTATGAAAAGGAGTATCTACAGATAACTCTAAACTCCTGAGGCCTGAAGGAAGAGGAGAAGGGCAAGTAGGAGGAAATAATAATATGTACGAGGAGCTTGCCAGGCAGGCCTCTGGGAGACTAACTTCACATACTGTATTTCAGCTTGTCTTCACAACTAAGGGGCAGGTATTATTATCAGTCTGACTTTATTGAAAGACACAGCACTCAAGGTCAGGTAGCTGGCCCAAGGTCATACAGGCAGTGAGTGTCAGAGCTGGGTTTTGAATCTAGATCTGTCTAACTCTAAAACCTTCATCATCTACTAGGTTGTCTCTGGGAGGAGGCCATCTGGTTGATTCCCACTTCCATTCCCATGTCTTCTTAGGCCAGATAGACTATAGAAAATACTACTATATGTGTGTCCATAGAAGTTGCTACTGTATTTCTATATTTAAAAAAATCTATTGTTTTACTTCTTTAAGCACCATTTTATTCTACAAAGGATTGGAAGAGGCCACCTTCTTTTGTAGCAAATCATCTCCATGATTAATGACTCTTATTAAAACTAGGAATAAGCCAGTCGTGAAACCATTCAGATCTGAGCAGGAGGAACTGAAACTAGGCAGGATGATAGGGAAGGTTGGAAAGGTCCAAGCAATCAGCTTGGGAAGCAGGCAGTAAACAGGGTAAGGAAGGTCCTGCTGCAGCCTTGAGATGAGGGTCCCAGGCAAAGAGGCAAAGTCAAAGTAGGACCAACGTGAGTGCTGGCAGAACCTCGGCTGGGTGAGAGGCAAAAACAGCTAGGCTGACCCTTCTGAGGCAACAGACCATAGCCCTAGATATCCATCTGTCCACTCAAGATGAGTATACTAGAGATGAAAGCACCTGGCTCACTTTACCATGTAGATTGTGCTCTATACATGTTAGATTCTCTTCATCTTTCCTTCCATCTCAGGGACAGGATTAATCCCATGCTGGGACAAGGCTGTACTTACACTTAGAGGTTAAGTGTCTCAGCTTACAACACTGGAGAGAAGAGGTGCAAGTGCCAAGCAAATCATTCTATTTAATAGCCCCAAACTCCTTCTTAACCTTAGCCTCAGTCTGGCTTGCTGCTTCTTATGACTATTTCTTCTTGCCCTGTCCTCAGGGAAAAATGGAAACTGGTGAGCATTCTCTCCTGAATATATTTTAGCAACTTAGAGACGTTGGTCACATCACTCTTCAGTCTACTAAGAGATGGAGGTTTTTCTGCTGTTTCTGAATGCCAGGGTAAAGACAAACAGAGGAGTTAAGTGGCTGGGAATTCCCCCACTGACTTATAGATGCAGGGGAGCAGGCAGGGGCATATGTACATCTGGTGTGAGCAGCTTTCCTAGGAACTCCAGTAACAGTCAGAGGCCTGCAGTTTTGTGGCTCCAGGGCTGAGCCCTGTCCTTGTTCTTGGTGAGGAGATGGAAGAAGAAAGGTATCAAAATAGAGGAGAGATGGCAGGAGGGAGATATCAAGCTTCTCAGCACCCAAAGCAGCAAGCAGATGATTTAAGACCTTCCTTTCCTAAAATCAGGTGTGTGTTTAGACAGACATTCAGGGGAAAAAGCCACACTGACTTAATTATATTCAGAATTTCCTCAGGCTCTCTAGTAACAGGTAACTGCTGGCACTGGGGAGACCACCTTGGTGATTTTCTGTCACAGCACTGAGGGGTTGAACTCATGCCTCATCTCCAAGAGAGCATGTTCCTGCCTACAAACTCCCACTCTAGAGTGTCACACCTGAGCTAAGTTTCCCTGATTACAACCCCACATATCCAGAGGGTTTTCCCCGCTAACGTACTCTCTCTTTTACTACCTCATTTATCCTCCTCACATCATCTTAGTGAGATAGGAAGCAAGAATATTCTTATTTTCCTTCCTATAGGTAAGGAAATGGGAACCAATGAGGTCAGCTGATATAGGCATGGTCACAAATCAAACTCCAGAACCAGATTTTAGGCTTTGGGGGCTCAGATTTCCAGACCCTACACCATCTTTCTAAACAAAGTAGGAGGTGAGGTGGGGGTAGCAAGAGAGAAATGGGCCCTGTCTTTTTCCATTATGTTAGCATTGCCAGATCCCTGACAAGCTTGCCATACCTATGAGCGGGCTAAAGAGACAGGAAGAAAGAAACCCAAGGGGCAGTTTGGTCTCCACCCTTGTAACAAGGTAGACATTTCCAGTGGGAGCCCCCTAAAGGTTGCCTTTCTGGAAGCCTCTGTTCCTGCAGTGGTGCCCACAAGCCATGTGTTTGCAGTTGCTTCCTCCTTCTCATTCTTGTTATATTTGTAGTAGGCCAGCCAGGCTATCCCAGCCCCTGGTGCACATTAAGGGTACAGAGTCTACAATGAGCATAGGGCATTTGGCCTCCATTTAAAAGTCATTTGGTCATTGGGAGAAATCTGGCCAGACCCAACACTGCCCATCTGAGCACCTTGCCTTGGCATTGTTGCCCCTCTTGAGTATGAAGAGGTCACCGGAGCAAATATTTAGAGGGTTTGGATCCTAATCCCTCCCCATGACCTCTCTAACCTTCCAAGCTAAAATCACAGCCAAGGGCTGTGCAAATAGGCTTTTGTACCAGGGCTCTAAACAGCCAAATGAAGTTCAGAGAACTAACATTCAGCAGAACCACCTACCCTTGTGAAACCATCGTTAGCTCTGGTCAGAGCAGAGAATGCTTGGGAAGGCTTTCTCTCTAGGAAGCCTCTGAGAGAGAATTGCTTTCCCTCCTCTAATAGTTGGAAGGATTCCTGCACAGGGTGAATGAATGGCTGGGGTAGGGGTGCCAAGGGCCTGAGCTTACTCCCCATTGACTTATCACATTGTTTCTATTTCCCTAGGCAGGCTGCCAGCTCTTCAAAGACAGGGACTGCATCTTATCTTTGAAGCTCTTGGTTTAAGTTCTTAGCCTGCAAATAGCAGGCATTCAATTCAAGCTCAGTACATTAAGGAGTACTATAATTGTAGAAATCGAGGTTGGGCTCCTTTAGTTTAGTTCTGATATGGTCACTCCCATCTCAGAAACAATTGCCAGCCTCATACTACCTACAGAAGAGTCCAGACTGCTTCCCTCTTTGCATCTGGGACCATCACTGAGTTCCAGCCTGCCCCTTACCCTCACTTCCTCCCAGGGCAAATTTCTATGTACCCAGTGCTTGAAAAACCTGAAGCTCTTTCTCTGCTCAGCACTGTTCTGCCTTGGTGCTTTTGCTTAGGTTATTTCTCCCACTTGGAATCTAATGTACTCAACATGAAGAAGGGGCTCAGGAAGAACATGTTTAATTCATTTGAATCAAATTAAAGTTAGAACCCAGAGAAAGCTGTGTCCTATTTCCTGCTTCTGTCTCCCCAGCTGTATCTCAAAAGTAGAAATATCTGCCGAAGTCCACTGGCCCCAGGAAAGGGAGCTGGTGAGGTACTTGAGAGCCTGGTGTGAAATGCTGCTGCAAAAGTGTGATGCTTCCTTTCAGGTGGATTGGGGCTGTGGGGACTTGAGATACCCTGAACTTTTGGCAAATGTCATTCTATATATGTGACTAGGAAATCATTAGTGGGAAAAACTAATGTCTAGAAAAGGAAATGTGAAGGAAAAGGAGAGAGACAGCTGGAATCAGACAATTAGGAAAGGGAAGCATGAAGGGATGGAGATCTTTACTCCCTCTAGGGAGATGCCTTAGTAAGACTTCTCACCTCAGTTCACTTATCAGCCTCTGGGGGTGGGGGTGGGGGGTGTTCAGAAGCTTCCAATCTGTTTTTGTGTTTGTTTGTTTTTGAGAAAAGACCCAGCTTTCATTGGATTACAAAAAGGGCTTCTTGTTTCGAATTACTTGCTTGCCCTCATAGTTTGGTGCTCCTTAGGATTCTGTCCCAGGACTTCTTCCTCCCGCTGGTAGCACCCAGAGCCATGGCTTTGACTCCTGGCACCTGGCCAGGATTGGCATCAGTGCTGAGTGCTAACAGAGACATAATGCATTCCTATTTCCAGCCTGCACCTCTCTTTTGAGCTCCGGAACCACATATCATATTAGCTCCACTGTGAAGCCCAGAGTCCCTTCAGAATCAGCAGAACCCAAATTGAACACCTTCTCCCTTCGATTCATTCTCCTCATTGCAGCTAGAGGAATCTCTATGAAATAGAAATCCAATCATGGTCCTGCCTGCTTATAACTCTTCAGTAGCTTTCCTCTGCACTAGGCTAAAGTCCAACCTTCCTCAATGGGATTCCTAAGGCCCTTGATGATCTGGCCCCTGCCTTCTTCTCCAGGCTCATCTCTTCCCACTTCCCTTTCTCCCTGCATCTCATAAAAACATCATATTCTCTCTTGCCCAAAACCCTTGAACATACTTTTTCCTCTACACCACCACCCTTACCTTTCCACATTCTCTTTACATGGGCTAACTCCTTTCTTTTATTTAAACTTCGGGTCTCAATTTAAGTCATAATTACTTCTGGGAAAGCTTTCCTGACACCCAGATCAGGTCACAGGCCCTTACTAAGTGATCCTATAGCACCTCATACTTCCCCCTTTAGAATGTATTTGCTGCTTTTCAATAAGCGCTTAGTCGTCGGCATCCTCCTCTAGATTCTAAGTTCCAAGAGGCCAAAAAATGCATCTGCCTGTTCACCACTGTATCCATAGCACCTAGCTCACTGCTTGGCATACAGTGGGTATTCAATAATTGCTGATAGAAAAAAAAAAAAAACAAATGGGAGAATGGATGAATGGAGGGAGGGAAGGAAGGAAGAAATTTTTCCTTCTGACAGTCCTTATTTTTACTTTAGGTTGCAAAAGATACATGTACTAGCACTTTCCTTTCTCCATGCCCTCCCCGCAATCCGAGCTATGGATTTAAGTCAAGATGATCCTCCGGGATGGGTGAATTCTTGATGTTATTAAACATCATACCTACTGAAAAGCCAGGAAAGCATATCCCAACCTAATATCCCACATGGTGCCCAACACAGTGTCTGGTACATAAGCAAGTCCTCAGTCATAACAGCAGAAACTATGGATAGCACTGCTTGGCTTTAGTTTACAACATGCTGCCATACACATCACCTTATAAATACTAATGGTCAGAGAGAAATGAGTGATGCACAGAGATGGAGTTCTGTGAATAATACTGGAAGAGCAGTGTGCCCTGTGTTGAAATCAGAGCCTAAGACCCATATTCCAGCCCCAATTCTACTCCTGACTTTCAGTGGGAACTTGAATCGGCAGCAAATCCATTTTTGACTCAATTTCCCCTGTAAAATGTAGAATTTTGTCCTCTTTTTCCTATCTGCCAAGGCTGTTAAGAAGAGATAAGGCTAGAAAAGCACCACCTAAGTGAATAAAACTATGAATATTCATGTCGTGCATCTCTTAGGGTGACCTCAGCAGCTGCAACTCATTAAGCCACTTATGGTTACCTCTCTACCTTGCAAAGTTCCCAGTTCCAGTCCAACTCGTCTTTCCTCAACCTTTAGAAATTTTCTGTAGCAACGGAGGATGAAAGAGACACAGCCACATCTATTACCTCCTAAAGCTATAATCATAAATCCCATTGCAATTAAACCTAGCCTAGGAAAGGACTTAAAGCACAAAACACACTGCTGCTTTCACATTTGCCAATTACAACATGACAATGATTGAATAGCCCATTGTCAGTGATGCAGGGATGGCCCACTCAGCTTTCCTCCTGGAGTTTACCAGATGGGGTCTGAGGGCTCAAAGATGCCAGGGATGATAACACACAGAGCATGCTGATCAAATCTTCAGGGGGGCACAAAACTGAGAGAGCAGAAACTTAGCATGTCAATGACAGAATCCAAATTCAAAATTACCAGTAGAAGAGAACACTGATGGAAGCCGATAAAATGAAATCTTTTGTGGAAAATGTAGTCTTACCCTTAGATTCAAGAAATCAATAGCAGGCCTATAAACAGGGGAAACCTGGCTTGAACATGTTTATAGAAAAAAAAAAAAAAAGAGATGGGCTTTGTTCATTTGTTTTGAACACAAGCTTGACATTAACCAACTGACAAATGTTTACTTACAAAAAAATGTAATCCTGGGCTATGTTAATAATAGCAGTGTCTAGGACAAAGGAGGAACTGACTTTCTAATCTCTTCCCTAGCCAGACTAAGGTTGAACATTATGACCAGTTTGGTCACCACTTTCAGAAGGACAATGACAAACTAGAAGACGGTCTGGGCTAGTGACAAAAATATAAATCAAATTATCTGAGAAGCGGCTGAAGGGGCAGGAAATATTTATCCCAGGGAAGAGAAGATTTGGAAGGGTCATGACTGTTGACTTTAAGTATGTAAAGTGCCATCAAGAAGAATTAGGAATCCACTTTCCTAGGTCCATGAGGGCCAAATCAGGTCCTGCAGAAGGAAATGGCAAGGCTCAGAATTGAATATCAGAAAAACTGACCAACAACCATGGCTGCTGTCACAAGAGGCAGTGGGCAACCTGTCCTTGGTAGGATTTAAGCAGAGGATGAATTGGGGAGCAAACAAAAACAGAAGAGTCATGGCTTTGTATCTCTGCAATGCATACAAATTACTGAGTTGTAGGAGATTTTCCTGATTGAACAGTAAATAGCTTCAGGAGACCAGGAGGCCTGGTTCTTTCTCCTCTCTTAAATATCCTGCCTCTTTGGGATCATTTCTTGACACTTTTGCCCCTCTCTGTCCAACCCAGCCCAGTATACCACATAGCTGGACATCAGGACTCTGCTTCTCCATCATCTCTTCTAGAAGCTGTCCATCACTCATCAAAAGCAGGTTGGGTGCCCCTGCACCCCAGCTCCCTTAGCACCCTGTACTTTTGGTATCGAAGTACTTATCCCTTTACAGTTACTGCCTATTTACTTGTCTGCTTTACCTACTGCATGTAGGCTGGGCAACGCCAGAAACCCTTGTCAGGTTTACTCATTACTGTATCGAGCACCCGGCCCAGGGCAAAACCCAAAATAAATATTTCCAAATACATGAATGTATGAATCAACTGGATTCTAAATGAAGCTACCCAGACTATAGTCTGAGTAGATTCATTTATTAGGACTGCCTAGCTTCTTATCCTTATAGAACCCACCTGTCTACTCTGGGCTGCATGTCAGCTTTGAGGCTTTTCTGCTCTGGCCTCAGGCTCTGGGGAGGAAGCCCCTTTTCTCTCTAACCCCAATAGGCTTTCCACAGCTTCTAGGTGTGTTAACTACACCTTCCCAGTCTGGCAATGGGACATCTGTGGAAGTTCTTTCCTAGAAAACAGTAGGAATCGATATGTTTGATATAGTTTTGCCAGGTGGTTAGAGATTGGACAAAGTAGACTCTGAGGCCCTTCTGCCCTGGAAATCTCTGCTCTTGTATTCTGGAAGAGCCTGTCCTCCTAAACTTGGCCCATGCTGAGGGATGTCTCTTGAAGAGAAATAGTCCCAAAACTAATCCACAGCCCCCCACCCCCAGGCCCAGAGGTATGAGTCACACTAAGATGAGTTTGTTCTTTTTCCCTTAGGCTATGGCATGGACAGGTGAGAGGCTCCAGAAAGTCTCTGACTTGGGACACTAAATAAAGTACAGAACGTTTGCCCCAACTTGGTCAACCCATGAAAAAGTTAAGACCCAAGGAGTTAAATGCTTTTGCCCTGCTCTTGAAATGCTAATTCTGTGCTTAGGAGTTAACACAGCTGCCCTTAAACTGAACATCTTATAACTCGCTTTTGTTTACCCTCTGCCTTTACTGCTGCTATTGATGCTATTAATATTTAATGTCCCTTGAGGAAGGAGCACTTCCCTGACAGAACAAGATCTGGTGCAGTATTCATCAGAGAAACTGTCTTGGGGCTCACTGCCTCCAACAGCTCAGCAGGATCCATCCTGGGCCAGAATGGGAGAGCAGGATGCTGTAGTGGCTGACTTGTCCTCCCATCTACTGAGAGCATCCTGGATATGGCTGTGAGGCTAGGTGCTCAGGTTCTGTGTTGTCTTCCAGGGCATGACAGTGTTGAAGTCTGCTGAAGTTTATTTATTAACCCTGGCAAAGAGGCCTCCGGGAACACAAACAGATTTTAAAATAATACAAATCATTAACATTTAAAATGCCAAAGTGGCAACAATTCCTTCTGTTCCTGTGGGAGGTGGCAAAGCAGCTCAGAGAGGAGCCAGGAGTGGGACATGCTGGGTTCCCTCTTTATGCACCAGACCCACTGGGTAGAGTCTGTGTTAAGGGTGTGGCTCTGGGCAAAGATATGCTAATGGACAACTTCTGCTTCTGTAATCTGCTTGCTTGTTTGATGTTAACTAGGGTGTGGTTAATCTGTTTGCTTGTTTGATGTTAAATCAGTGTATGGTTCTAGGCTTTATAAACTGACTCTTTTGGGAGCTCGGGGCTGATCTCCTCGAACCCTGTGTGGTAGAGAGTCAGTCACCGGCCGGCTAATAAAGGCTCATAATTCATCTCAATTGGCTCTGTGGGTCTTAGAATTCATCGCGCCACAACATCTGGAGGTCTGCTCTCTTCCTTGGAGAAAGGCCAGGTACTTTCCAATCTGAGAAAGGGACTCACACAGCTGGAATTGGGGACCTCTTTACCCATATAGAAGGTGAGACTCAAAACCAGTATATGCTTGGTCAATGAGGGGCTGGAGTGAAACAATGCAGTCTATTAGAAGAATGTGGGTGGGAGGCCAGAAGCTCCAGTTGCATCTTGATTTGTGTCATTAATGAGCCATGTAGTCTTAGCTGGACCTCTTAACTTACCATCAGTTCAGTTCAACTCAGTTTTCTCCTCTAATAATAGAATTATTTCAATCCAAAGGACCCTAGAATATATCTAGTCCAATCTCCTCACTGTACAGATAACCTCAACATCCCTACAAGGATTAATTGGAATACAGGACTCCTATAGTTGTGGTATCAGGATTTAAGACTTGACATGGTAATGTAGGGAGGAGACAAGATAATAAAAATGTTAATCAAGCCACATTCAGAGACTGCCATATGCAGATCAGCCCTGCAGCTGGGCCAGGAGGACACCTGCAGAACAAAGGAAGATTTCTACTGGGATTTGCCAACAGCCTATTCTTCTCCACACCTGTGAAGGGGAATCAGCAACCAAGAGAGTCATTCCCTTTGGCTAAAACCATGGGGAACCTAAGGATTAAAAGGCTAGGAATTGCCAGCAGGCCTTTCACTCTGCATAGTCTTACCTTTTCACACTATAGAGCCTTCTGAGACTGGACATCACTTATAAAATTCTTAATCTTTTAGCAGGAAGTGAAATGGGACATCTCTTGCAGAGTTAATCTTTTTAGTAAACCTAGTTAATTTTTCTTCCCTCCTTTCTTTGTGAAAAGGTCCTCTCCCTCAAATCTTGATAATTACCCTGGTGACTCAGATCCTCTGGCTATTGATAAGGGTCATCAGCTCATTGTTAAGCAGAAATGGTGTTAAGCCAGGTAGGGCCCTTAGAGTGTGAGGGGGAAGGGGACTTTAAGGAAAAAGTCTTTCTTTTTACTCTTTAAGAAATGTATTAACCAAGCCTGTTTCCCTTTACTCATTTAATAGGCAAATCAATAATAGAAATTAATAGATGTATGATTTCAATAACGAGTTTGTATTTTCTTTTCCTTGTCTAGGGACTGAGGTGGCACTTCTGCAGGAAACCCAAGATCTCACCCTGAATGAGCCATTCTTAGAAAGAAGCAGATATGGAAGAAGAGACCTCCCATCCCTCAACATCCATACTAATAAGGGGGTTCATGGCTCTTAGAAAAGAGATAGGCAGGAAAGTTAGGGGGTTTTGGGTCTGCCTGCAAAGACACTGACGTCATCTTATCGTAGAAGGGATCCGCCTTAATCCGCCCACAATTAAGCAAGCCAGAAGGCATTTTGTTAATTTACACAAAGAAACCAATATGCAGAGATTTAGGTACCAGTTTTATCCAGTCACTCGCACCTGCACAATGAAGACCCCAATGACCTTCATCTCACCTGAGTCTCATTAAACCATCTTTATAATATGATGCATATGCCCAGAATTTCATTAATATCATTATAGCAGATTGAATTCTGGGAACAAACATGACAATCTTAGTTGTCAATCAAGGAAGCCCACTCTAAGTAACCACTCACAGCAAAAAGGGACAAAAACCCTGAAGTCTCTGTTACCAGACCTTTTGAGCCACACTTCTCTTGCTCAGGCCCGCTTCCACGTCTGGAAGTGTACTTTACCTTCTAATAAAACTTTTCTACTGTATTTCAGTGTCTTGCTCAATTCTTTGTTCGAGATATCAAGAACCTGGACAACGCGCCAGGAGAGGACCCCACTCTCCAGTAACACTTCCTCTTCCTCACTGTATGTCCAAATCAAAGGAAATGAGTCAACAAAGTCTTTTAAACAATAACTCACAGGAACTAAAAAATGATATATAAACTGAATTTCCTGACCACTCTGGGTCTCTCTTAGTGCCTTTACTTTGTCTTTCTGTCCCTCACACTGTCCCTCTCACTCTCTGCCTCTGAGAGGAGACCACGCTCTGTAGAGTGTTACCCCTTTTCTAATAAACTTTCCAGTTGACTCTAACTTTGGCGTGCGTGTTGAATTCTTTCTACACTCTCGGCCAAAGGACCCTCTTCTCTGGGTACAGGGCTAGGTCTCCCCGTCACTTGGGAAAATTTGCCCTGTCCTGCATCAATGGGGTCAGTCATTTCACTTTGTTTCTGCCTTGGCTCTTGCTGACTACTATTCAGCTGGGACCTGTAGGCAACTCTGAAACCAAGGCACAGAGTTCTTGTTACTAATCATAATGCTTTGCATGTGTGCAGTTACCGCTCAGTTTTCAAAGCTCCCTCATCTGCTTTATCTTTTTGATATGTATGCGGTAAGCAGGGAGGTATCTGTATGGCAAATGGGAAAACACAGACAGAAAGGTCCACTCTAAGTCTCATGAGTCATAAGCAGTCAAGAGATGGCTTAAATCCTGGTCATCTTGCTTTCTGTCCTGGACTCTCTTACGCCACTCTGTTTTTTGTTTTGTTTTGTTTTTTGATGGTTGTTATTGTTATAAAAACAGACTCTCTTTGGTATCATCAGAAAAGCTAAAAGAGCCTCAGAGAAGAAGGGGTTTGGGGAAATGGGTGAACAGCTGTCCAGAGCATTCTGTATATGGAACAAATACTTGTAGATTTGTTTATTTGCCGAGATAGTCAAAAGTGCCCTATAAAAGTAAGGTATGGTTATTACTAAAAATCTCATTTTCCACATTGCAAAACCACATGGCATCAATTCCCCAGGACACCTATCAAACTGACCTTTTGTTGTCTATAAGCTAGTCAGCATTTGCTGAGAACCCCTCAGGAAGTCAAAACCCTGGTAGAAGGTAAGGAGAGGAGTCGGGAAGTGAATTCTCATTTTCAGATGATAACACTTAGTCCAGAAATTTCCGGAAACAACTATCCCTCCCTGGAAGGCCTATTTATTCTTTTATCTCCAGCACCTAACACAACCCATGGCACAGAGTAGGTGCTCAATGAAGGTCAACAGAACTCCTGCACTTGGCATTCTGGATTGGGGTAAGGACTACAATTAGATCTTAAACTTCGGAATTCCTGTAAATCATTGGGGTACTTGTTAAAATGCGAATGCCAGAATCAGATTCTAGATTCAGTAGGTCTGAAATCTGCACTTTTAATAACTTTTCCAGCTAAGATTTTAGATAGGTGATCCTTAGCCCTTCCTTTGAAAAATGTGGCTCAGAAAGAACTCTGAATTTCCAAGCTGGCAGGTCCTTCTGAGGGCTATTTACATATCTCACAACCACATGGTCTGCCCCCAAGCCAACCAGGTAAAGGTTACTGCCATGACTTTGCTCAGGCTCTGGGCCATCAGCAAAGAGCCAGCAGGCTTATTACAGTCCTAGAAATACACAAACCAAACTCCCATAGTGCAAAAGAAGGTGGGATGTGGGAAACAGAAGAGAATCATTTGTGAACAGCAGCCCTGGGCCTCATGATGACAATGTACTAAATGGATGCACAGAAAAGATTTCAGCCTATGCAACCTGAGAAGAGAATATCAGATGTAATGTAGGGAGAAGGCAAGAGAACTGAAGTGTTAAATCAAGCTGCATTTAGAGACTGCAATATGCTGATCAGCTGTGCAGCCAGGCAAGGAGGACACCTGTAGAACAAAGGAAGATTTCTACTGGGACTGCTAACAACCCATTTCCCATACCTGTGAAGGGGAAACAGAAAAAAGAGTCTTTAATTGGCTGTTCTACACAAATAAAATTGTTCATTTTCTATGGCTAAAACCATAGGGAACCTATGGAATAAAGGCTAGGAAATGCCAGCAGGCCTTGCATGCTACAGTCTTACCTTTTCACAGGGCATACTCTTCCCCTTCCTCATTGTATGTCCATATCAAAGGACGTGGATAAACAAAGTCTTTAAAACTGTAATTCATCGGAACTAAAGAATGATATATAAACTGAATTCCCTCCTCAGGGTGTCTCTCACTGCCTTTACTCTCAGTCTCTTCTCTCAGTCCCTCTCAGTGTCTTTCTCTTGGTACTCTTTCTCTCACTGTCCACATCTCTCTTAGGTTAGGCTCTCTGCCTCTGAGAGAAGACCACACTCTATCTGTAGAGTGTTATCCCTTTTCTAATAAACTTTCCTTTTGACTCTAACTTTGGTGTGTGTATTGAATTCTTTCTACACTCTCCGCCAAAGGACCATCTTCTCCTCTCAGTATTGGGCTTGGTCTCTCCTGACTAAGGTAATTTGCCCTGTCCTGCATCAGAAGGACAGTGGATCTTAGAAACCGCTTTCTGGCCCAACATAGTTGGGGGTAATTAACCTTTAGAGGGGCGGGTTCATTTCTGGAACAAGCAGCAGCCTCTGTCTTCTGGAGGCTATTTATGTTCAGGAGAAGAACCAGGCTACCAGCAACTCTGCATGTGGCTCTGTTCCAGGTCCCAGAGATTCAATAGGAAAAACAAACAAACAAACACGTCTACGGCCATGCCACCCTGAACATGCCTGATCTCGGCTGATCTTGAAAGCTAAGCAGGGTCAGGCCTGGTTAGTACTTGGATGGGAGACCACCTAGGACTAACAGGTGCTGTAGGCAAAAAAAAAAAAAAAAAGAAAACAAAACCTCCACTGGCCAGTCCGTGAGCTTCGCTATACTCTAAGCGCGCTCATCTCTGCCTCTGCCTGGGGTTAAGAGGAAAGGTATTTCTGTTCTCTCCATGATGAGGATTATTTATCAGGGATTTCTGTTGAGCTGAACTACAGGAGGGAAGGCTTGGGGAGACTCAACACAAAAAAATCCCATCCCATTAGTGTTTTTCTCACAAAGGGTCTTTCACATTTATCAAAGAAGTAGATTAAAAGCTTTGTGCTCCTCCTCACGCGCCATGCCCGGAGCAGAAACAAGATTCCTTGTGCTAGTGGTAAGATTCACTTCCTCAGCACCTTGCCTTTTTGTCCATTACCACTTTATCAAGTCCCTTAGGGTTCTGAGTATGTAGTAACGTCCAAATATAGTTGTTCCTTCTCCATGGCTTATGTGGAGATTGTATTTTCCAGAAATGGTCACAACAATTTCTCCCATCCCACATACTCTTCTAATGTAATGACTCTGGCATACCCCACCATTGAGAGGTACAGTCTATGACCTCTCCTCTGGAATCTAGGTGGGCTTGTAACTATAGTGGAAATGATGCTATATGACTTTTGCTGAGTCAGTCATAAAAAGCAATACAGCTTCTGCATAGTTCTTTTGGGTTCCTCAGTCTTAGAACCCCAACAACGTATTATGAGGAAATTCAAGTAACCTGCAGAGGAGCTCACATGGAGAGTTCCACATAGAGAGGAAGAGAGGCCCCCAGCCCTCAGTGCTAGTTGAGCCTCCAGCCTCCAACCAGCACCAACTTCCCAGCCATGTAAGTGAGTCATCTTGAAGAAGATCCTCCACTTCCACCTCCCCTTACCCCCAGCCCCTCTTGCCCCACAGTGGATGCTACAGGGAGCAGAGATGAACCTTCTGAACCTTCCTCATTGAGCTTTGTCCCAATTAAGGATTCATGAGCTAAATAAATGACAATTATTATGTAAAGTTACTATAGTTGCCCAGGTTCTTGATCACCTCCTCCTTACCTTTATCAGTCTGCCACCAAAAGGAGTCTCTGATATTATAGAGCCATTTAGATTCATTTAGAGGGACAAATGTGTGGAATCTTTAGGAAATAGAGTTCAGAGTGGATTCAGCCCACACCAACAGGTCCCTCCACAGGTTTTCCCTCAATGGTTTGCCCTAAGCAGAGTGGCTATGCCTGGCATGCTGGCAGCTAAGGCTGTGAGTCTCAGCCAATGAAGTGATACACTAGGAGCTGCAGGGTCCAGCTCCCACAGTATGTGGTACTGACTCATGTTCTTAGCCACCTCCATAACTGCTGCCTAGGATTCTTGTCTCCTTACCTTCTTCGCCTTGTCTCCAAATCTCTGTAAATGAGCATCATATTGCAGTTTCCTCCTGAGAAGAACTATTCTGGCTAACTCAAGCCTAAGGGTTCAGTGGTGATGAAGACAAATAAAGCTCTGCTTGGTTATAAGTGGAATCCAGGATCTTTGCCATAATTAGAGGGGATCTATTTATCCCTTTCATAGTGTCCATTTATCCCTTCATAGTGTCTGACACAGTGTCAGGTCATGGCAATGTGGTGTAGCTATTAGCACCTGGTGTGTTAACATGGTGATCATAATAAGTAAGAATGGAGCTTGTAGGAAACAAGGCTACTGAGTGGCATGTACCTGCAGACCAAACACCTGAAATGAGGAGGCCTGCTGCATAGGCAGCCACAGAGGGGCTGAGACTAGTTGTCATGCATGCAGTAACAGTTTGGCAGGGTCTTGGCCATAAGCCCCCTCTAAACCTCCCATATTGCTTTGAAACTGTATGGAACAGATTACCTGTATGTCTTGTGTGATAAATATCCCAGCAGGTCGGGAAATCAGCACTGGTCCTCTAAGGTGTCCCTTGTGTTTCTAAAACTTCAGAGCACATACCAAACACACAGCCTATCAGCCTGCAGTCCAGCTGGCCAGCCCATTCCCTTGTAGGCTCATTCATGGCCTCCATGTTCTCCTGTCCTATGGCAGGGGAGGGAGCAGGGCAGACATGAGCAGAGGCTCACATAGAGACATATGAGCATTCCCCCACATGTACATCCACATCCACTCCCTCAGGGCCCCACCAGCAAGCTGACATGGTCATGATGGAAGAGGTTGGGAAGCTGGGAAATTAGATCTATGAACAAAACTGTGGAGTCGAATCAGCCAGGAGACCAGCAGAAACTGGGTCTGAATGTCAACAAGCCAACAAATCTACAAAGAGCAACTAGAGGAGTGGAGTTGGCAGTAAAAACACATTCAAAGAGTAAAGGCAGAGATCAGGGACAGCTCTAAGGCCATCAGTCCGTGCCTGGAAGAGGCATGGATTTCAGGGTGGATCAAACTTCTGCAAACAGGAGGTTCCTGCGTCTCCCCTGAGTAGATATCAAATGGACTTGGTCATAATGACTGCCCCGTGTCCACAGAACTCTGGAAAGCTCAGACCAGGCCGGATGCTAAAAGCAGTTCTCCAGTGTTTAGGGTCCAATGCTAGGGGTGGGATGTCCTAGAGGCCCCACTGTAGCTAAAGGAGAATGTTGGATAGTAGCCTAAGACATTGAGCCTCCAGGAAAAATTAGTGGAAAATGTGGATTGGCTTTAGACTTTAGCACTGGACTTGACCCAAGAAAGAGGCCACCGACTATGTTAAAAGTTTTATTAACCATGATATTGTGATTTATAATAAAACATACACATTTGGTCTTTATCTCTGTTTCTGTCACAGAGCTCCAAAAACCCTTGGAATTTCCTAAGTGCTAAGAATACCAGGAGCACCTTTTGTTTGATTTTTTGGTCTTTGATAGAACAGGGTTCCTAAAACCCTTGTAATTTCCTGGGTGATAGGAGTGTCTTTTGTTTTAATGAGGCTACTCCTGGACAGCTCCAGATGAGGACCAGTCACTAGAAAGATCACACCAGGATCAGAAACTTGGAATTTTCAGCCCCACCCCCATTCTCTTGAGAAGGGACAGGCTGGAAATGCAGTTAATAATTGATCATGCCTATGCAATGAAGCCTCCATAAAAATCCCAGGGAGTTTCTAGGTTTGTGAACAATCACACTGGGAGGATGACCCACCCCAACTTCATGGAGACAGAAGTCCTGTGCTCAAGGCTCTCCTAGACCACACCCTGTGTATCTCTTCTTTTGGCTGTTCATTTGTATATCTTATCATGTCCTTTAGTAAACTGGTAAATGTAAGTACATATTTTCCTGAGTTCTGTGAGCGGGTCCAGCAAATTTATCAAACCTGAGGAAGGGGTCTTGGAAATTTCAAATTTGTAGCCAAATCACACAGAAGTTGTGGATAACCTGGGGACCTACCACTTTCAACAGACATCTGCAGTTAAGTGTATGTTGAGGAGATAGTCTTGTGGGAATGAGCCCTTAACCTGTGGAATCTGACAATATCTCCAAACAGATAGTGACATGATTGAGTTAAAGTGTAGGAAACCCATCTGGAGTCACAGAGAATTGTTTGATGTGGGGAAAAATCTCCACATATTTGATTATCAGAAGTAGTAAAGGAGACATACAGGAGGGAAAGACTACTGGGTTTTCCTATACCGTGGCCAACAGAAATAAATATAAATGTATATTATCACATCATTAACTGGGACCCACATACTTATATATATATATACAAAGCTGAAATGTTTCATGAAACAATAAACTTTTACTGTTTATGATACCCCTGATATGTTCTATTCCATTCTTTTTCATTTTTCTAAAATTGCTGGTTGTGATCCACTAAATTGATTTCCCAACCTACTAATGAGTCTTGGCCTGCAGTTTGAATACTATTGTTTTAGAAGAGTTTGGCAAACTATGGCCCACAGGCTAAGACCTGCCACCTGTTTGTTTTTAATTAACTGTGATATTGAACTAAAATTCATATAGTTCATACAATTTCATACACATATTTTAAAGTGTACCATTCAGTGTTATTTAGTGCAAGTATTCACAATAATGTACAACCATCACCTCTCTATAGTTTCAAAACTTTTTCATCACCCCAGAAGAATATTCCATACTTTTTAAGTAATCACCCCCTATTCCCCAGGCAACCACTACTCTTCTTTCTATTTTTATGGATTTACTCATTGTGGATATTTAATTTAAAGAAATCGTAAACATTTGTCATTTTGTGTCTGGCTTCTTTCACTTAGTATAATGTTTTCAAGGTTCATTTAAGTTGTAGCATGTATCAGTACTTCGTTCCTTTTTATGGCTGAATAATATTTCACTGTATGTATATACCACAATTTGTAAATCGATTCATCTGTTGATGAAAATTTGGGTTGTTTACATCTTTAATGCTACTATAAACATTTGTATACAAGTTTTCTGTGTAGACATATGTTTTCATTTCTCTTGGGTATATACTTATGAGTGGAATTGATGGTCCATATGGTAATTCTATGTTTAACTTTTTGAAAAACTGCTAGACTGTTTCCCACACCATTTTCTTTTATTTATTTATTTATTTATTTATTTATTTATTTATTTATTTATTTATCTATCATCTTAATAGCTTTTTATATAACAATGTATTAATTTGTTGTCAAAACTGCTACAACTTTTTTGAGTTTTTTTGGTACATTGTTTAGTTTTTAAATAATAGCTGTAAGCATATAATTAAAGGGTTTGATCATTGATTCTATTATAATGTCAGCTTATGTGGGTGGTCAATTGTAGTATAGAATAGGACATTTTGGTGGCAAAATAATATATCATTACATTTACTAATGTATATGCTAAGTTGAAATTTTCTAAATTTAAGTTCTCTTAGTTTTTTGTTTTTTTGTTTTTTTAAAATTTTGTCTAGGAAGTTCTTTATCTTTCCTTTAATTTTAAATGATAGCCCTGCTGGGTTGAGTAGTCTTGGTTGTAGGTCCTTGCTTTTTATCACTTTGAATTCACACACATATATGCCTTACTGTTGAATCGTACACCTGAAACTTACTGGATAGTTAGATTTCTTTCTGTCACCACATATTTGACCCCTTTCACCCCATCTACCTCTCTCCTTCACTCCACTCTCTGGTAACCACTAGTCTATTGTCTATGTCCATTAGTCTCTGTTTGTTTGTCCTGTTTGTTTGTTGCTTTTAGGTTTATATCCCACATATAAGTGATATGTGGTTTTCAACTTTTTCTGTCTGGCTTATTTCACTTAGCATGATTATCTCAAGGTCCATCCACGTTGTCTCAAATGGCAGTATTTCATCTTTTCTTATGGCTGAGTAATATTGTAGGGCACTTTGGTCATTTCCATGTCCTGGGCACTGTGAATAACGCTGCTATGAACATTGATGTGCAAATATCTTTTTGGATATGGGTTTTCAAGCCTTGGGGTAAATACCCAGTAGAGGGATAGCTGGATCATATGGTAGATAAATTCTTAGATTTTTTATAAACCATTTTAATTCCCACCAGCAATATACAACTGTTCCTATTTCTTCACATCCTTGCCTATACTGTTTAGTGTTTTTTATTTTTCATATGTAGTCATCATAGTGGTTGTAAAGTGATTTTACTTTGCATTTCCTTAATGACCATTGAAGTTTAATATGTTTTTCATGAATTTGTTGGACATTTGAACATTGAAGAAATGACTATTTCAGCCCACTGCCTATTTTTAATTAGGTTGCTTGCTTTTTTGCTGTTGAGTTATGAGTTCTTTATATATTTATAAACCTTTATCAAATATATAATTTGCAAATATATTCTCCAAATCTGAAGGCTGTCTTTTCATTTACTTGATAATATCCTTTTATTCACAAAAATTTTTAATTCTGATGAAGTCTAATTTATCTACTTTTTCCTGTGTTGTTTATCCTTTTTACATCATATCTAAGAATTCACTGCCACATCCAAGGTCATGAAGATTTACCCCTATGTTTTCTTCTAATAGTTTTAGATATTTAATTATTATATTTAGACTTTAATCAATTTTAAATTAATTTTTGCACATGAAATAAGGTAGGGGCCCAACTTCATTCTTTGGCAGAGAACATTTTTCTATGTATAGAAAATCTCCCAAGAATTCCCCCAAATCTTCTAGAGCTAATAAACAAATTCAGTAAAGTTACAGGATACAAGGTCAACATACAAAAATTAGTTATGTTTCTAGATACCGGAAATGAATAATCTGAAAAGAAATTTAAGAAAACATTTCCATTTACAATAGCATTAAAAAGCATAAAGTACCTAGGAATAAATTAAACTAAGGAAATGAAAGACTTATACACTGAGAACTACAAAACACTGCTGAAAGAAAATAAAGATCTAATTAAGTGGAAAGACATCCCATGTTCATGGATTGGAAGGCAATACTGTAAAGATGGGAATGCTCCCCAAAGTGATTTATAGATTCAATGCAATCCTATCAAGATTCCAATGGTGATTTTTACAGAAATGGAGAAGCTGATCCTCAAATGTATGTACAATTGCAAGAGACTCTGAAGAGCCAAAACAATATTGAAAAAGAAAAACAAAGTTGGAAGACATACTTTCTGATTTCAAAACTAACTGCAAAGTTTTAGTAATCAAAACTGTGTGGTACTGTCATAAAGATAGATATATAGACCAAGGGAACAGAATTGAGAGACCAGAATAAACCCAAATACCTACGGCCAATTGATTTTTGACCAAGGTATAAAGACTATTCAATGGGGAAAGAATCGTCTCTTCAACAAATGGTGCTGGAACTGCTGGAAAACCACATGCTACCCATTTATTTACATTAAGTTTTACTGGAACATAGCCTTGCTTGTTAGTTTATACATTGTCTGTGGCTGCTTTTGTGCTATCATGCAGAACTGAGTAATCACAACAGAGAGTAGAGACCATGAGTCTTAAAATATATATTATTTGGCCCTCTACAAAAAAGTTTACAGATTCTTGTATAAGATATTATTTTTTTATGCCCACTTGTGGACATTCCTTCATTTAACAAACATTTACTGAGCACCTTCCAAGTACCAGGCCTTTCTCTAGACACAACAGTGAACAAATCAGACAAAGATGTCCGTCCTCATGGAACTTACATTCTGGTATGGGAACTATCCATGACAGGCTTACGATCTAAAGGAATTCAATGACCCCTTGGGGAAGAGAAGCAGTGAGATCATCTGTAAATTACAATCAGTCTTCGATGCTGAGATAGAGGCTATAAGTCCTCTAAGCTTGGGCTCATCCAAATGCTCCCTGTTGGCCTTGGGTTATGTTTCATTCAGCTGCATCTCCTGAGTTGGGGCCAGAGTATCCTGAAAACAATAAATCCTATAGCTCTTCCAGAGAACCAAATATGTTTTGGGCATTGTGTATGTGCTATAAAGGACAATGGTAAGTAAAATACAGTCCCTAAATTGCAGAAGATCATAGTCTAGTGAAAAATAAACTATACACATTATCAGAGAAATAAAGAAATGGTATCATTTAAGGAGCCCCTGATAGGTGCCAGGCATTGTGCAAAAACATCTATAGTTATTACCCCATCTGATCCTTATGAGAACACAAGAAAGATTGGCATGACATTTGATAGATAAGAAAAGTGATTTTCAAAGAGCTTAGTATTTTGCCTTTGGCCACAAAGCCAGTGAGTAGACACCAAGAAATCTGAACTAAGATTATAATAAATCTAAGTTTAGCCATCAAATTATTAAATAGACATTTATGGAGCTCCCACAATTTTCTAAACATCATTCTAGGCTCTAGTGATATAAGGAAGATTGGGACTAATGTTTTTTACACCACACCATTATGTACCCACAATGAACAGGAAATAGGACTTGGCATAATTCACACACTTATGGGAATTTGCTTATAAGCAATTCAGGAGGCAGGACACAGACACAAATGAGATAATGACAATAACACCAAGTACATTCCAAGTGTACAAAAAGAGGTTTAAGTAGTATTTCAAAGCAATCTTAGGGATGGGATGGACAAGGAAATATTTACAGAGGAGAGGGAATAGACAGATGGTAGGAATTATAAATGGTCACATGTATTGGTTACACCATCCCCTTAGATATACCCAGCCCATAGAACCTGGGCTAGGCTAAGGAACAGGAGAAAAAGGCTTCAGGACACCTTAGTGCAGGGGTCCCCAACCTCTGGGCCATAGGTGGTACCAGTCCGTGGCTTGTTAGGAACAGTACCACACAGCAGGAGTGATGGGGGAATGAGTGAAGCTTCATCTGTATTTGTAACCAGTCTCCTGTGGTAGCATCTCCGCCTCAGCTCCACTTCAGATCATCAGGCATTAGATTCTCATAGGAGCACTGGTCCCTGGTTCCAAAAAGGTTGGGGACTGCTGCCTTAGAGAACCCATAAACTGTCTAATAAATCTGAAAATGTTAGATGAGCCCATAGGTCATATACATTGTTTCCTTCTCCAACTCTGCTTCCCAAAATGCTGGCCTAGTCCTCTTTGGAACATTCTACCACCTTCTTGGGAAGCAGAGAGTAGAATGGGAAGATCCTAGGCCTTGGGTCAGAAAACCTGGGTTTAAATCCAGGTTTGCTATTTTAAACTGCACTGTCTACTAAGGTGGCTACTAGCCGTTGGTAGCTTTTTAAATTTAAATTAACTGAAGTTAAATACAATTAAAAAGTCAGCTCAGTTGTACTAGCTACATTTCAAGTGCTCAATAGCCACATGTATTGTAGCCTATGGATCCAATATCAGACAAAGCAGATATAGGACATTTACATTGCTGTAGAAAGTTCTATTGGCCAACACTAATTTAAAAGGCCATGACCTAAAGTTAGCTATGCTTCCTCTTTGTGCTTCATTTTCTTCATCTTAAAATGGTAGTAACACTATACATACTTCTCTAATAGGACTTTTTGTGGAAATAGAGTGAGTTAATGAACTTGAAAGTGTGCTAGTATTTTTCCCTTTCTCTTTTGATAAAATAAATCTTCCCTCCTGCTTTTGCACGGCTTGGGACTCCAGCTCCACTCAGACAGAAATGTTCTCACCACTGGCTCAGTTGCTCTTCCCCAGACCATGACCAGGAGGAAAAAAAATGCAAAGTAAAACAAAAATTCCCACAGGAGTGAGCCCATCTCTCAGTCTTCGTCTCAACAGATCTCGGAGGAGCCTTTGTCAAAGCAAATAACTCTCTTTGTCTTCCAGAAGCCCGTGCTTACCCACTTGGGCTGCTTCTCCTCATTCTCCTTTTCTGGCTCCTTCTCATCTCTTTGATCTCTTAATTTTGAAGTGCCTCAGAACTTTGTCCTTGGTCTGCTTCTCCATCTACACAAACCTAGTCTCATGATCTTATGTATTATCTATGTACTGATGACTTCCAAATCTCTATCTCCAGCAGAATCCAGTCACTTGAACTGCAGACCCACATTCCAACTGCCACTGGACAGTCCTCTAAGAGTTGTCTCAGACTAAACATACCAAAACCAAACTTGGATAGCTACTACTCTCAAAACCAGCCCAGTCTCCTTGCCTACCACAGCAAATGATGGCTCCACCCTTCTAGTGCCAAGCCAAAACCTTGGAGTCATGCTTGACTCTGAAATCTCATATATAAACCATCAGGAAATTCACATGGCTTTACCTTCAAAATCTACCCAGAATTTCACCACCTCTTGCTACCTATGCTTCCACACCTGGTGCCGGTCTCCATCTTCCCTCGCCTGAAATACTAAAAGAGCCTCCTTAATTGGTTTCTCTGCTTCTTTCCTTGCTACCTTCCATCTATTCTCAATACAGCAATAAGAGTGATCTATTTAAAACCTAAGTCGGATCATGACCTCACCTTTCTCAAACCTCTGTTTCCCATTTTACTCTGAGGAATCCACGTGGGTAGACCCTTGCACCCACTTCTCTGAACTTATCTCCTACATTTCCACCCTTGCCCATAGTGAACCAGGCACATCAGGGCCCCGTTGTGCCCTCGACATTGCCAGGTCCACTACTGCCTCTGGGTATCTGCACTTTTGCACTTGCTGTTCCCTCCCTCTCTGAAGTGTTCTTCCCGCCACTTCTGCACTGCTTCTTCTCTTATTTTCTTTAAATCTTTACTCAAATGTCACTTTCTCAGTGAGGCTTTCCCCAGCCACCCTGTCTAATATTTTAACACCCCTTCCCTTTGACCTTTCCTATCCCTTCCCCTGCTTAATTTTTTTCCTTAATACTTACCCCTAACATATTATATAGATACACACACACACACATACACACACACAACGATTATTGTTTATATTCCTCATGAGTCAAAAATTCATTCACTTTATGTTCAGTGCCCAGCATAATGCCTATCCACACAGGAACTAAAATATCTTTCCAATAAATGAATGAACCAAAGACTGGAAGCCCTGGTGTAGACCTTGCCCTTCATGGAGCTGTGGAGGCTGCAGTGGTGACCAGTGGCCACCAGTCCCTGATGCTCAAGGGCAAGACCCTTGGAGGAGGTAGTCTGATCTTTCCGTAGAGCAGACAGTTTGACTCAGGCTTTGCAAGAGGGAGGCTGGGAAGAGGCTGAGCCATGAAGAAAGGATCAGGGCAGCTGGGCAGTGCTTCGCCACTTGTGTACAGTCCAAGGGTCACAGGCTGCTGTATGGACAAAGCAGCTGGTTCTATTAGCATCTAGTGGCAATGGGAAGTGTAATGTGTGAGATACAGTATGTGCTCAGGGCTGACAATGAGGTAAACAGATGCAGGTGGGAAGTCTTTCCAGAACCAAATAGGTGGGAAGTCTTTCCAGAACCAAATGTATGGTAGGGAAGGTGACACGGCATTTATTAAGGACTCTTACCTGAGGCTAGGCCTCACTGGGGACAGATGAATGTCAACAGCCCACTTCTCCTGATTACTATAATGCACTGACAATATAGAAAAATGTATGGACTGAGAGTGGGGCTCCTGAGATCTGCATTTCCCTGATCCATGGCAGTGAAACCAAACAACCCTGAGTACTGTCAGCGGCTCCCAGAGGTCTGAGAGGATGGGGGTTAGAGGGCAGGTAATAAGCAGGGACTGAGCTTCTGAGCTGGCAGCACAGGGATCTCCAGAGATCAGAAGTGGGAGCAGCAGGCCATCATGCTGTGATAGAGTCAAAATTGTTTTCAAATATGAAGTACAGAACAAAGGTGAGGCAGAAGGCTATTACGAATATTACTAGGAGAGGGGTATCCAGAGCAAAAGAAGAAGGAGGGGAAAAGTCAGCCCTGAGAAGAGAGCTTTCATATACAGTACCTCATTAATGATTCACATCCACCCGGAAGGCAGCCACAGTCCTGTGCCATTTACAGATGGGAAGCAGAAGCCCTGGGCTCGAAGAGACTAATTCACTTGCCAAGGTCACACAGCTATCAGTGGCGGTAGACAGAATTTGAATCCAAGTTTCTCTAACTCCAAAACCAGTGGTTCTTAATAGGAGCCCTGTGAGGCTTTCAGGAAATCTGGAGGACATTTTCGCCCTCTACAAATAGCAATGCCCAAGCACTTATGTATTGAAATACATTTTATTATGTCATTTTATTTTAATTTATCCTTTATGTTATATTTAGGGCAATATACGTTTTTAAATCATGTGTGCAGAAAGGTTACAGTATCTTTGAATTTAATTTTAGGATAGAAAAGCAGGCTTTTAAAAAATACTTTGAATATAAAATGGATTGGATTGAGTTGAAAAATGCCACACACGCCATACAAGGCCAGAACAGGTGAGTGATGTCACCTTAGCTCTGGACAAACCCTACCCCTGGGATGCTGGAAGCAGAGAGGGCTGCTTAGAGCAGAAGGAGCATAGGGGAGGTGTATAGACTGACACAGGAAAGTGGCAGAGCAGGGGCAGGAGCCGAGACTCTCTGTCTAGACCACTCTATGCTCTAATTCACCACTGTCAACCCTTTCCAAAGGGATTGGCCCGGACCTGACAGCTCCAACCCACACACCACCTCAATATAAATTACTGGGAATGTGCAGTAGCCAACACGCTAGTACGTGTCCATGTGTGCTCTGTGGTTCTTTCCTTGTTCACTTGGAACCTCAGGGCTACCCTACCCTCTGACAGTTGGCATGTGCTAAAGGGACACACACTCTCTCAAAGGTCAGACAGTGAGATCAGTTTACATGCAGTGTGCAATCAGGCACTTAGGATTTGGAGTTAGCTGATGCTTTGGGCTGTTCATTGTTGTTCCTCTCAACCAGAACCACCAATCAAGGGCTTCTTTAAGAAGAGAACTAACCACTTAATCCAGGTTGAATCACAAGGCAGGGCCAGCCCTGGGTGGGACTGGAGGGATACAGTCAGGGAACCAAAGGAAAAAAGATGGGAAAAGAAGGGCACTAAAGAGGGGTAGAGAAGGCATAGGCAGATTTTTTCATAAGGAAAAACATACAAGACCGTACAGATGCAGTGGTGAGGACACTGGATGAGGGCTGGACACTAGGGTTCCAGCTTGTGTCACATCTCCTCCCTATCTGGGTCTTAGTTTTCTCTTCTGTCAATAAGGGAACTGGACCAGAAGATCTCTAAAGGCTTCTTCTCAGCTCTGACAGTCAATGAGCTGAGAAAAATTGGAAAGAAGAGTGCAAAGAGCAGAACCCTGGCCCTCCAGGGGCTCTCTGTCATGGTTAAAGGTGCCAAGGTCTGGAAGTTGCCCAAAGCTCCTTCCTCCCCACTGTCCAACTTTGCTGCCGCTGCCTTGACAGAGCCTTCATCATCTCTTATGTGGAATGTGGCACTAGCTTTCTCCAGGCTCTCTCTGACCCTATTGTGCCCCCACCCTAAGCCCATCTGGCAGCCTCCAATTCTATTCCAAGATAGAAATACGAGGAAGTGCTACTGACACTGACTCCCCACTGCTTCTGAGGTAATGCTTCAGCTTCACACTCAACACAGGGCTCCAATTCTCCTCCGACCTCAACTCTCTCACCTTGGGCTTTGCCAAATTTTAGCTTCCTAGATTTCTCTGGCACATGCTCTCCCTGACATTTCTATTGAGAATCATCTTGCTCTAACACAGCTCAGATTTCACCTACCCTGGGAAGCCTTCCCTGAATCCCAGTTCAGACTGTAACTTTAATATTCTAGTACTCTGCACACTGGGGTATAATTATCATAGAGATCATCTTCATTAGACTCTAAACACCTCAAGATAGAGGGGGAGCTTCACACACTATACCAGATACAAGGCAGGAAAGACTGGCCTTCCCAAACTCCACATTCAATCTTGGCTCCGCCAACCAGTTCTTCCCTGGGCCTCAGTTTCCTCATCTATAAAATGAGTGCATAAGAGCTGACTCAGGCTCCTTTTTGGTCTAATGCTCTGGGATCTCTGCTGGGGTGGGCCTCCACCCTTCCTGCCCACTGTGCAGGACTCTAGGATTTCACGTGGGTGGTGTGAGGTCTGCTGTGCAGGGCACGTCTCTTTCCTTGGTTGCTACTGGGGCAGACACACTTCAGCACAGATGTACTCTCACACAGTCCCCACAGAGATTCATCCTCTCATTCTGCACTCCCAGGGTTAATTAGCCTACAGCATCTACAGGGCTGCTTTCTCCTTAATAGCCAATTACATCTTGTTAGTTCTATTGTCATTTATAGGACAAGTCACAGAGGCACTCCCAGGGCCACTGCCCAATCTTGCAGAAGCAGGCAGCCTGGATTCCTCTGCTGATAAGGGAGAGCTGAAGGCCTGCTTTTGGAACAAAGGCTCCAGGAAGAGCACCAACGGGAGTTCTCCTCAGAGAGAAAGCCTCCAGACCCCTGAGTAGAGGTATCTGAGAGCCTTGTGCTTTGCTCCTGCTAGTCCAGGCAGCAGGGCTCTGTGTGAGTGGTCCCTCAGGCCCATTCTATGTTGTGACCTCAAAATGATTCTTTTGGGGACTCCCACACAGAAGGATCCATGGATAGTGAGTCTGTGTGGCAGCTGCATCTGCCAACCTACCAGGCCTTTGTAAGGCTGAATGTCCAGCCAGACTGCCCTGCTAATGACACTGCATTCCACCTGGGTCACAAGGGGTATTGACCTGTTGTTTCCGCTCAAGACAGGGCCTTCAGCTGTGTGTTAATAAGGCAGGGACATCTCTGCCTGTTTCCATCTCCCGCCCACGGCCACCACCCAGGCCTGGCAGGTCTGGGAAGCAGTGGGCAGGCCAGATCCCACAGGCTAAATAACCTCTCTTTTCTGAATAAAATAAAATTTCTATAGCCTCAAGCGCATTTGGTGCTGAATAGCTGACATCTTCATATGGCCAAAAAAAGAAAAAAAGAAAGAAAAAAAGCTTCTCTCACTTTGCAATTAGAACAGAATGAGTCTTTCTCACAGGGGCCTGGGTGAAATATGTTTTAGAAACAATTTCTTGGCAAGCCACAGAAGGCCCTTCATGGTAGAACATGGCAGCTGCATTGCCAGAGGGAAGGCCAGGGCCATGGTGGCAGAGAAGACTGACACCCTGATGTGTTGAGAGCAGGCAGAATGGCTCCACACAGAAGCCCAGATTCACAATGAGGTGAAGGTCCCTGGCCTGTTTATAGCCCATTTGGGGTTATAACACAACTGGCAAACTCATAACTAGAAACTCTGCTCAGCACCCACCTTTGTCTTTAGGTGCAGCCCAGCCTGCATGAGTGAACATTCCTCCCACCCCACTCCTGGTCCTGGAGGAGGAGGAAGGCTAGGCAGAGAGCACTCTTAGCTAGGGGTCTCTGGGTCTCCTCTTTGGGACCTTGAGGTGTAAATAGCACAAGCCTTTGAAAGGGGTAAGAAGATAAACTGACTCAAGCTGAGGCTCAGGACTTTTTTTTTTTACTCTCTTTAATGCTTTAGAGAGGAAAAGGATATAATAAAATTACTATGATCAAGCCTGAGGATGAGAAAGTAGGAAGAACTGGAGCTGCAGGTGGGAATAGGGAAACAGCACAAGAGGCTGCAATGCTTTATGGCCTGTGCTGCTTTTCTTTCTCCATCTTTTTTTTTTTTTTTAAGGGAAATAAATTAAAGGGCTTGGATCTAATTAGGCTACTGAAAACTGAAAGATAAAAATTATCCTGGGTTAGTGTGGGTGGGAATGGGCTCCAGACTGCCTTTTTCTCCCAGGTCTCCCAATAGCTTTTCTGCAACCTCTAGGAGGCCTAAGGCACACCTCTACCTCCTGCACCCACACGAGCTATGAATCAGGCTCCAGGAAGCTGTTGCTGAAAGAAATGAACCTCAGAAGTCCAATAAATTCTGGTTCTCAAACTGTGCTCCTCAGAACACCCTCATGGGTCATGGCTGGGTGTTGGGGTATGAGAAGAGAAGGGAGCCCAACCTCCAACTCCTTGATACCCTGCTTCGACTAGAGCAGCTCAGTTTCTACCTGTTAGGATTTTTTGAGTGATTTTATTTAAAAAGATTTAACCACTAAAAGTAAGTTTGGAGAAAAATGATCTAGTCTGATTTTGTAGATAAGGGCCTCTGAGACTCTTTGAGGGGTAAGAGTTTCTCTTAGGTCACACTGCAGATGAATAACAAATCTAAGACTTGAGCCAAGGTATCTTAATATTTAGGCCACTGTTCTTTCGCCTACACCACTCCGCCCCGCCGCCCTGTCCTCAGTCATTTTATCCGCTGTCCTGATTTGCTTTGCTGACAACACCAAAGCTGTATTTCCAGTTAGACCCCACCCTTCTGCTTTACACCTGCATATCCAGCTATGTAGTGGATGTCTGTGGGCATGCAATCCCCATTTTTTTTGTCTACCTCAGGGGGCAGCCCATCCAGCTGCCCAGTCACCCAGTGGTAGCTCCAGGGTTTTAACAGGAGAGAATGAAAGTCAGGCTGGAAGGGGGAATAGTGCTAATGAACTTGTCTTACATCTGAGTCTGCATGCAAGCACTCTGCTTTGTTTAGGCAGTTATATGCTTAATTGGGGTGCTAAGGGTGCTAATGGAAGACCTCTTCCTGACTCAGCCACCACGGTCATCCAAAGTGGAAAATGCAAGACACCCTTACTTTTTCCTTCATATTCGCCACCTGCCCCATTCCATCAATGACCAAATCCTACTAAATTTACATCCAAAATGATATTTTACTCATCTTTCTTCCTCTATCTGCTCTCTAAGAGAGGTCCAAGTCTTCTTACCTCTCCCATGTCAGTTTTGGAGTGCAGGGACTCTGTCTTATTCATCTCTGTAAACCCAGCACTCTCCAAGTACTGGACACATACTAGGTACTCGGTAAATATTTATTGAAAGGATAAACAAATAGATTGATAGATAGATTGGTGGACAAACTACTATAGCAGTCTCTTAATTGGTCTCTCTTTCCAAAGTTTGATTCACCTCAATATGCCCTCTATCTTATTACCAAGATAACTTACTAAAATACAAATTGCTAAGGCACTCTCCTTACTTAAAACTCCTCTTTAATAGTTCCCTGTTAGTCTCAAACAATGTTCAAGCTCCCTATTCTGGCACTCAGGGTCTCCATGATTGGCCCCAGATTCTTCTCCAGTTTTACCCTCTCCACTCTCTATCTGCCCCACTTATAATTCCCCTTTGGTGCATCCTTCTCCTTCATCTGGCCCACTTTCGCTTCTTTTTTTTTATTTTTATTTTTTAAATTTTTATTTAAGTTTATT
This sequence comes from Pteropus alecto, assembly GCF_000325575.1. Lineage (NCBI taxonomy): Eukaryota > Metazoa > Chordata > Mammalia > Chiroptera > Pteropodidae > Pteropus > Pteropus alecto. The sequence continues at coordinate 244,573 of NW_006492031.1, read as the reverse complement.
GGGGTAACATTGGTTAATACAATTATATAATTTTCAGCTGTACATTATCATTTGACATCTGTATATTCTATTGTATGTTTACCACTCAAAGTCCAGTTTCCTTCAGCTACCATATATTTGATCCCCTTTACCCACTTTCACTCCTCTTTTAAACCCAACATCTACCTTAAAAATCATTCCTGCCTCTCCCACGCCCGTTCTAGGCTGGTTGGTACCTTGCTTCTGGTTCCATAACCAGTGCAAATCTCTATCCCTGTAGTTGCCTCCTGAGTTATCATTATCTATATGTCATCTTCTCCATTACATTGCTCATTCCTTGAAAACAAGTCTTGTGTCTTACTCATCTCTGTCTCTCCAGTGCCCAGCACAAAGACCAGCACAACAACCATAGGAGGGTTTTGAAATTAGTAAATGTGTATCCAAGGGGTTAATTCTGACAAGCAAAGCCTCCCTCAGAAGTCTTTCCTAGAGCTGAGTGTGCTCTGGAGGGAGGAATTAAGCCAGCTACTCTCTGGCCTCCCACGAGGCCACTGGTTACACCTCCACTATGAGAGAGCCAAGATTTTCTGCTGATATTTTCTGATGGGTGTATTGCTCTTGTGTGTTTACTATCATGACAGGGTGGGGCAGGGGTGTCAACAGTACAGTGATAACTAGGGAGGAAGCAAGAGAATTAAAATGTTAATCAAGCTACATTCAGAGACTGAAATATGCTCATCAGCTTGCAGCCAGGCCAGGAGGACACCTGCAGAACCAAGGAAGAGATCTACTGGGATTGCTAACAACCCATTCCCCACACCTGTGAAGGGGAATCTGGAACCAATAGAGTCATTCCCTATGACTAAAACCATAGGGGAACCTATGGATTAAAGGCTGGGAACTGCCAGCAGGCCTTTTTCTCTACATATTCTTACCTTTTTATTCTTCTCCTTCCTCACTGTATGTCCATAAAAAAGGAAATGGGTTAACCAAGTCTTAAATTATAACTCACAGGAACTAAAGAATGATATATAAACGGAATTTCCCTAACACTCAGGGTCCCTTCACTGTCCCTCTCACACTGTGGAGTGTTACACCTTTTCTAATAAACTTTCCCTTTGACTCTTAACTTTGATGTGTGTTGAATTCTTTCTACACTCTCAGAAAAAGGACCCTCTTCTTCTCTCAGTACAGGGCTTGGTCTCTGCCCCCTCTCCCACATCGCCACCCCGCTTGGGGAAATTTGCCCTGTCCTGCATTAGTGGTAGACTCCTCCCTGTCCCCTGGCAAATGACAGAGTCAGTCAGCACAACAGGTACTACTGAAACTTGGCTAGGCTACCATGTTGAACCATCGCATTTTCTCTCTGCTGCCTGGCTGGGCTCAGAGAGGCATGGGATAGTAGGTCACCCACAGAGGAGACATGCTCTGCCCAGTCCAACACACACATCATAAGAGGATACCCTTAAAGCAGCCCTATTTGGGAGCAGTGGGGAACATTCTCAAGCTCTAGGCTACAGAATGTTCTCTACCCAGCAGTGGGAATAATATAACAGTAATGCCACCAGTATAACAGTAATGCCAATATGTCCCTTCAGGACAGTGACAGGAGGTCTGGAGGCACATGGCTCCCACTATATAAGAGGCAGGAAATAACCTGAGTTCAGGATAAAAAGACAGATGTTTGAATTAAGGCAAGTGAGTTGGTTTTAGTTTGTTTGTTTTGTTTCTTTGTTTGTTTCTCTATCAGGCCACACAAGAAGAAAGCCACTGGTCCCCAGGATCTAGGTTCAATGAAGACAAAAGAAACAGAGTCTTTACCTTAATGCTGCTCTAAGTTATACTGCTCCCTTTGCAAAATCCTCTCCTACTTTCTTTAAAGGAGGCTGCATAGAGTGGAAAGAAAGACTTTGGAGTCATGTCACAGCCTGTGTTCAAATCCTAGATGTGCCATTTATTAGCCATACACTCTTGGGAATGTTTTTTCACAATTTTGAGCCTCAGTTTTCTTAACTGCAAAAATGGGGCAATATAATATATCTTATATGTATATGTGTATATGTGAGTGTCTTGAGCAAAGCCTTTCATATCATAGGTGCTCAGTACCTGTTGGTTACCCCCTCCTTCTACCTTAAATCCTCCCAACCTTAGCTCCTATGCTGTTGAGAACTCTTAGTCCCCAAGCCAAGTCTGGAAATTGGGCAGTAGTGAGAATAAGCTCATTCCATGGGAAAGTGAAGTTTAGGGTAGATAATTTGGGAACAGTGAGGCAAAGGTAACACAAAGAACACAAGAGAGCTTCTTTAGGGAAAGGAGCAAAGAGTCCATGAAACAGAGGTTCCTGACTGCTCCCTATTCAGGTCATTCTTAGAACATGTTCTGAAGTTTGGAACTCTTGCTCTGAGAGGAAGCCAGAGAAGGAGACTGACTACAAAGGAAGATAATAAAAATGACTAAGGAATTACAAGTCTTGACCTATAAAGGGAGGTTAAAGGAACATAATATGTGGAACCCAGAGTATCAAGGCCTGTGAGGACATGATAACTTCCCATAAATATATGAGACAGAGCTACATAAAAGAATTATTTCAGGCAGCTTGAGACATCATTAAAAGAAGAAGGGGGTAGCCAACAGATACTGAGCACCTATGATATGAAGCTAAAATAAGAGAAAGTTAAATCTGGGCCTTGGGAACATTGGCTGGTGACTATGGTGGAGGAAAAAAAACACCTGGTGCTGGTGCAAAGTCATCAGAAAGCAAAAGCCACAGGTCCCAGGGCTATTGTCTCCATTGGGAGAAATGGCCCCTTCGGAACCCATCCTGGCCACTCAGGAGGTGTTCTGACTCCCCATGCTGAGCTGCTGTTTTCAGGCATCCAATTCATAACGGGCAGATGCTAGCTCTGGCTGCCCAGCTGCTTGACTGCCCAAATTCACTCTTGAAATAAGAAGAGATAGGTGCAGACAACTTCTGGTGTGGCTGTTGGCTTGGCTACCTTGAGCATGAGACCAGGAGGCCAAAGTCACAAGTCTGAGCCCTATGTGGGCTTTGTTAAGGCTTGTAGTGAGAGAATGTGTCCAGACAAGAAAGAGCTGTATCTACTGGTAGAACAAATGTGTTTAAGAGTCATAAAAGGCCACTCCCAAACATGGAACTGTGGAGCATTATATGTGAACACTACCCCTTAAATATCTTAACACACTCTCAGCAGTGAACATTTTTATCCAGTACTTTAACAGCACACACTAAAGCCACTCACATGCTGGGGCGGTGGACAGGGGAGGTGCTGGTGGGGGCAGAATTCTGCCTGAGGGCCTGCAGGCCTTGGCCATGTCTATGAAGGCAGCTGTGCTTCCGCATTCGAGGTCTGTAGTAATGGAAGGAGAAGGCAGCAACCGACTGTGATCATTTCCCCAACCTGTTTGCACAGATGTCCTACTACTAACCATAAATCACTTTTATAGTCCTTCTCAAACATCGCATAAAATTTATCTTGCATTTTGCCTGAAATTGACTAAAAAAACACTTTAATTACAATAATAGGCACCTAGAGCAAAAAACATGGAAAGTCCATTCAACACTCATGTATTCATTCAATCAATAAATGTTTATCAAGCATAAGGAATGCGCTGAGAGGTGAGATGGAGACAAAATGAATAAGGCGTTCTCCCTGCCTTCAAGGAGTTTGTCCTGGTGGGGGTGGAGGCTGCTACCAATTGACAGGGACATAAAAAACTCTAAGGTAGGCATAAAGTGATTTATTTTAACAGAAGGGTAAATTATTAGTTAACATAGAGGAAAAATAAATAGTGCTTACAGGGAGGATCAGGGAAGTTTTCAGAAAGAAGGTGACATGTGATCTGGGTCTTGACTCGGAGCAGAATTTCATCAGGCAAAGATGGATGGAAGAGCATTTCAGGTATGAGAAATGCTATGAACAAAGCCATAGGGGTTGAGGTCCAGGGAAGGGTTGGGGAGGGTGTAGAAGAAGATGGCGAAAGTGGAGTAGCTTATAGTCAGATCAGGAAAGATCTTATTGCAAACCAAGAATTTTATACTTTACTTTATAAACAAGAGAAACCTAAGAAGTTCCTGAGATGTGAACAATGGCTAGGTCAGTTAGGAAGAAAACATGGGTTCAACTCGATGTAGGATAGACTCAAGTAATGATAGATGAGAGGCAGGCAGAAGGCTTTTGCCAGGTGAGAGAGGTCATAAAGACCTGACCAGGGCAATGGCAGAAGCAATAAGAACTCCCATTTCTGTAGAATTATTGTAGCACCACATTTCCTCAACCTGTTCCTTCTGCTTGGAATGTCTTTCACCCCATCCAACTGGTTCACTTCAGAGTGATCTCAAAGCATTTCCTGGCCCACCCAAGTCCTGTCCTTGCTCTGTGCTCCCAATTCAGCAGGGGCATTTTTTCATCCTGCACCTAGTACTCCTGTTGTTAACCATCTGGGTATTTATCAGCCTCTACCATTAGGCTGTGAGATCCTTGAGGGTGGGACTTTGTTCCTCTTTCTCTCTGGATTTTCAGAACCTAATTCAGACTGTGTATTCAGAAAGGGTTCTATGAAGGAAGGGACTGTCCCTAAACTACTCTTTGTGCATATAATTTCTTTCTTTCTCTCTCCTTCCTTCCTTCCTTTCCTTCGTTCCTTCCTTTCCTTCCTTCCTTCCTTCCTTCCTTCCTTCTTTTTTCTTTTCTTTTCTTTTCTTTTCTTTTCTTTTCTTTTCTTTTCTTTTCTTTTCTTTTCTTTTCTTTTCTTTTCTTTTCTTTTCTTTTCTTTTCTTTTCTTTTCTTTTCTTTTCTTTTCTTTTCTTTTCTTTTCTTTTCTTTTCTTTTCTTTTCTTTTCTTTTCTTTTCTTTTCTTTTCTTTTCTTTTCTTTTCTTTTCTTTTCTTTTCTTTTCTTTTCTTTTCTTTTCTTTTCTTTTCTTTTCTTTTCTTTTCTTTTCTTTTCTTTTCTTTTCTTTTCTTTTCTTTTCTTTTCTTTTCTTTTCTTTTCTTTTCTTTTCTTTTCTTTTCTTTTCTTTTCTTTTCTTTTCTTTTCTTTTCTTTTCTTTTCTTTTCTTTTCTTTTCTTTTCTTTTCTTTTCTTTTCTTTTCTTTTCTTTTCTTTTCTTTTCTTTTCTTTTCTTTTCTTTTCTTTTCTTTTCTTTTCTTTTCTTTCATACTCACACATAAGCATACTCCATTGTGGTGTATATATGGGCCAGTTCCAAGTCCCATGCCTCTCCCCCATTCCACTTTCACTCTAAGCCCATCACCCTATTTATAGTGTAAATTATCCTGACCAACCTGTCTCAACGCCATTAAATACGATAATTTTTTTTTTTTTTAGCTCTCATACAAGACTCCACATTGGGTTATCTGGGCTGATAGACAATCTGTTTGTTGATATCAGAATGCTGCTGCTCACCCAAGGGATTAACATTCTTACAAATTCATTAGAAACCTGATAGAATATCAAGGCCTTCTGAGCTTGCCAAACATTCATTCCTCAGCCTAATGAACACTTTCCTCCCAGGCAGTGGTTACAACCCATCAATTTCCCTGCCTTCTTCCTGGTTGTGCAGCCTAGAGACTCCAGTATATGCCTTGAGGTGAGTTCACCTTTAGTTGTCTGGACACTACCAAGACATCTATCTAAAAAGTGCCTTTGAATACTTGTGGCTTTTATATGTTAATAATAAACATCTGATTTGCCTTTCAGGGTAGGGTGGAATAGTTTGTAGCAGATCAATACATCTACCGAGAACAACTAGAAATGCTAGATACAATACAATATTCATCTGTTTGAAGGCATTATAGACCTGCTGGAGCAACAAGAATTAGAGAAGAGAAAGTAAGAAGAGGTGAGATGATGTTCTGTAGTTGCTACTAACCTGGAGGGATTTGCCTTTTCTGGGCATAGACTGAGAGTCTGGAGATCCAGGCTTTGCACAGGCATGGGGCTATACTGGGCAGGGGGAGGGTGTGTGTGTAGGGGGTAGCCACCAGAGCTTCTGGCAGTCTTAGGACTAGAAAGAGAAAATTAGATACTTGAGGGGCCTCAAATGCATGGCCAGTTTTCTCTTGAGGTTATTTACAGAACTCTGAAGCTGAGTGGAGTAGAAGGCCAAAAACAAAACAAAACAAAGCAAAAAACAAAACCAAAATCCCTAAGCAGAAAGCCTATATATAAAGAAGAGAGTTTTTCTGCAATCTTAAGGTACCAAAGAGATAAGACACCAGGCTCTCAATTAATGCTGACTACTTTCTGGGATAGGGGTAAATCAGAAGTAGACTAAACCTTATCAAAACACAATCCAGCTTACATTTACTTCAATCTTTGATTGAATTAAGATCATCTGTTGCACTTTGCCTAGCAAAGAGTAAACCCTTTCTTGAAGATCACAGCATCTACAGACTATAAAATGTCTAGCATTCAATAAAAAAAATTATTAGGAGTGTCCAGAGATAAAATCATATGCCCCAAAACCAAGAAGGGGAAAAAAACCCAGACAATAGAAAAAATCTACAGGTGATCTAGATTCGAAATGAAAAGAAAAGGACTTTAAATGTGATAAATTTGTTCAAAAAAAGGAAAGAAAATGTACAACATAGATGAAAATAGAGAATTTCACCAGAAAAGTATAAACTCAAAGAATCGCCTGGAAATGTTACAAGCAAATAATAATAAACATCTTAAAGAACTGGAGGTTCGTTAAAGCAGCATGGTAAAGGAGGAAAAGTGCTGGATCCTAAGAGTAAAAAGATAAAAGCTGTGGTTCCCAGATCTGTCTATATCTAGCAAAGAGAGCCTGGGGAAGTCATTTAACTTCTCTAATCCTTGGTTTCCATATCTGTCAAATAGGATATTGAGATCTACTCTTATCTACTTCAGGGCATCAAGCAGGTAATATTAAATAACATACGTAAAAGCTCTTTAAAAATTACCAATCATTATAGGAATGTAAGGGTATTATACAAATGTAAGATATCAATTCAAAACACTACTCCATCACCAGATGTATTTTATGTCAATTACAGGTGATTAGCATGTCCTTGACTAATGCCTGTATTGTTATAAAAGGATTTGACCCGAGAAAGCTAAGAGAAAAATAATAACAAGCCAACTCTAAGTTATGTTGGGGTTGATTATTCAATTTGTGAATTATCCCTTGGCAATTGAAAATCCTAAACTAGTTTCTCTCACTTCTTGCCAAGCTTTTGGATCATCCCCTTCAGTTTTTCAGATGGTGCATTCTCATGGATTGCAAACCCATATTAATGTCTGCCTAGTGTGTTTCATCAAGGTAAATCTGAAGCAGAAATACTTCAATGCCTTCCAAAGCCAACAGTAATAATATCAAGACAGTCTGTTACTTTCATTCCCCATATCACTGCTTTCCTCTATTAGCATATATAATGAACAGTGCTGTGCTAGCTTTTCCATGTAAAGATTATGTAGCCCATCCACTACCAGTAGAACATGTGAGCTTCCCTGGCATAGAAAGGACAGGTGTGTTAGGCTTTTTGGGGACTACAACTATTATAAGGTCATAAGCCCGGCCTGAATGGAGCTTTTAGTCTTGTAAAGAGATGTCATGTGCCTAAATAATTATAATACAAGCTATAAAGTGATTTAAGTACCATAAGAATGACAGTTAAAGAAGTACAGGAATTTGTGTGAAAGCTCATTTGGAACTGAATTGATCGTAGATTTCATGGCCAAGGTGGCAACAGAGTTTGGCCTTGAAAGACAGCAAAATTGGAAATAATCTAAGAAAAAAAGTATGAGCAAAGAAACAGTTAAAAAAATGTAGGATGAGAAATCGAGTTCTTCTTTATGATACCCTTATCAAACTGAACTCGATTTCTCAAGTTCAGTTTGATAAGGGTATCATAAAGAAGAACTTTTTAAAAAAGAAACTAAAATCAAGCACTTCTTATGTGGCATGCACTTTATGAACATTATTCCAATTGTCTCAAAAATAATCCTCTAAAGCAGATATTCTTAATCTCACTTTAGAGGTAAATTGAGACTCAAAAATTAATTAATTTACCCAAGATCTCTTTGCTGACAAGTGGAGAACAGGATTCAGATCCAAATGGGTTTGGCTCTAAAGCTTGCTGCTTCTGAGAGTAGCATTACTGATACTCTCAGCCTGAGTGATGTTATCACACATGTGAGACCACTCACATAAAGCTGGAGCTGGAGAGAGGTGGGGTTGCAGATAACTTAGAATTTGTTTACATTAAGACAGTAATTACAGCCAGAGTGAACAAGATAGCCCAGAAAGTGGAGGTAAGAGTAAAAGGTCCAGGGAGGAAGAATAATCAGAAAAAGAGATGAAGTAGTAGGAGTACAAGGACAGAAAACCTTGGTTTAATGGAAACCAGGATCAAAAGAGAGCTTGAAAAAGGAAGAGGAAACTGCAACTGCTGCAAAGCTTGACAGAGGATAAGAGTAAGAAGACCAGGAAAATGCCATTTGGTTGGCGGTCTTGAAATGAATGATTTCAATGGAGAGAAAAGTGCCTATAGCCAGGTGTATTCATCGTAAGAAAGTTGGTTTAACCTAGGGACATGGGCCACAGATAAAGCAGAGCTTTCAAAACTTTCCTGATGGCAGAAAAGTCATTAACTGGGGCTACTTATTAAAAATTTGAATTTCTAGGTCTCCTTCCAGTCTCCCAATCAAAATCACCAGGGACAAGAAGGGCCTGGGAAACAGTCGATGAGATTTTTAAATCACCAGGACTAGAACAGTGTTTCTCAAACTTTGATGAATATAAGAATCGCCTAGGGATCTGGCTAAACTGTAGATATTGATTTTGTAGGTCTGAGGTAGGGCTTGGGATTCTGCATTTTAACATATTCCTAGGTGATGTCAATGCTGTTGGTCTGAAGACAATATTTTTTATGACAATGGACTAGACCAAAGCTTGCTTGTCCCACAAAGGTAAGTGCTAACACCTGGTTCTTCTTGGCAACTTTCTTTTTTACCACCTGTGGACCATGCTCCTGGCTCCTTTCCACACTCACCAAGAGATGGCAGCAGATCTAAACATCAACTTCCACAGAAGTACAGGCTTGGAGATTCCATTTCATTCCATCGGACTTCCCGTATGCCTTAAAAAATATTCTTTATTCACTTTCTCAAGACAAATAATTGGATTAGATGAGTACAGAAAAGCTTTCCTTGACTACTTTAGTAGAGAGAGAGTGAGTTCTCCCTCTACTAGGCTTTTATACCATGTTGTCTGCACTATTTCACTGGACACTTAAATATACTTTACCTTACTATAGTTATTAAGTTGTCTTACACTGTCATTCAATTTTTAATTTGTGTTAATATTGTCTCCACAAGCCCTTGGAGGCCAGGGATAAAATAGTATCCTTATGCCTTCTTAACCTTGACTTATAGTGGTTTGCTCACAATATTGAGTATGAATAAGTGAAAGGATCAATCAGACGTCAATTAAATCAAATGCATATTCTATTTGTTTCACTCTGACTTTTTCACAGAAAAAAAAAAAAAAAGAAGAAGGCTTGCCCAAAAAGTGTTAATGATCTAGAAAAGTTCTGTAGTTATTTGCAGGTCTGTATTCATGATTTATCCCCTGAGAATCTTCTAACACATCACTAAGGAAAACTTTTCCAGGCCTGGAAAATGGATACCCCATGGCTAATGCTTACTTTATCTAGGGCAGAGTGTGAGGCCATAACAGTGTCAGCTGGTCTATCAAATAACATGCTGGTCTCTCAAATCCATTTTCTCTATTTTTCTGTGGCTAGCCTATCATAATTGGCCAATATGCCACTCAGACACAAAATTCACAGCTTTCCACAATTTCTTGACAATTAAAATATATTGGCTGGTTAAGTCTTGTAGATATTTTAGTTTTGCAATTTATTGTGGGTTCACTGAACTATGTCTATTTTACAAAATGGTATCTTTCTTTTTTGAGTAAGCATATTAGTTTGCTCATTTCTAGTCCCTCTGTAAGAGACTGCCTGATCCCGTGGCTCTGAATACCACTTACATGCCGATGACTCACCTGTTTACTTATCTGTCTGAATCCACTCTTCTGAGGTCTATCATCTTATATACATTTGACTGCCTGACATCTCTACTTGGATGTCATATAAGCATTTCAAACTTAACATTTTCCAGATGGAATTCTTGATCTTCTCTCATCCCATACCTCAACCCCAAGGCTGTTCCTCCTCTTCCATTTTTCCTCTTCTTACTAATGATACCTCTTGGTTACCTAGTTGGTCAAGCCAGAAACTTTGTCATTCTTTAGCTTTCCTTCATCCTCCACATCCAATCTACTACCAAGACCAGCTAAGTCAACTTCAAAAAGATTTGTTTACTTCTTGCCATCTCCATTGTTACCCTCCTATATAAGCTAACATCACATCACCTCTGGCCTGGATTGTGAAATCCTAAACCATTTTTTGAGCTTTCAACTAACTCAAAATGTTCACTCAACATTTAATGGAGTACCCATACTGTGTTAGTCAATGCTCTCAAAAGAGCACAGTAAGTTCAAGAAAAGTCTATAAGTAAACCTGTTATAATACAGGTGATTATAAGGCATGATGACCCAGAAGGAGGGTATGAACAGTATACAGGGAGGAGAAAACTGTCTCAGAGAACACTTCATGAGGAACTTGATGTTTAAACTGGGCTTTTGAGAATTATTAAGATTCTCATCAGGCAGACATATGGACAAAAGACTTCTGGGTATAGTGACAGAAAAGTATGGCATTTTCAGGGAGTATCAAGCAGAGCACAAAGTCAGGAGGACAGGTGGAGATGTGACTGGTGTGGTAGGCAGGGGCTAGATCACATGAGGGTACTGTTATAGGCTGAACTATGTTCCCCCAAAATTCATATGTTGAAGCCCTAATCTCCTGTACCTCAAATTATGACTGTATTTGGAGATAGGTCCTTTAAAGAGGTGATTAATTTACAATGATGTCATTAGACTAAGTCATAATCCAACCTAACTGTTGTCCTTATAAGAAGAGGAACTTTGGATACACAGAGAGACTCAGACGGCAAGACCATGTGAGGAAATAACAAGAAGTCAAGCTTCTACCAGCCAAAGAGAAAAGGCTCAGGAAAAACCAGACCTGATAGCACCTTGTTCTTGGACTTCCAGCCTCCAGAACCATGAGAAAATAAATTTCTGTTGTTTAAGCCGCCAAGTTAGACACGTTTTGTTGTTGCGGCTCTAAAAAATTAATACAGGTATTATATGCAAATAATTTTGCGCCTTATCCTGGAGGCAATGGGTGACTGGGGAAGGGTTTAAGCGGGGAATAGACTATCCATCCATCCCTCACTCTCCATATGCAATATGGTAACTGTGTTGGGCACTAGGAATAAAGTTCAAAGTAGGCTTATCTGCAGAAATGACATTTTACCTGAGAGATGAACAGGAGGAATTGGCCAGATGAAAAAAAAGAGGCGGGGGGGTGGTGGTTCAAATCATGGTCAAGAGAAGGGAAGCACATGTGTGAAAGCTCTAAGATAGGAAGGCTCTTGGCACACTCAAGAAACTGACATTAGGCCAGTGTGGGCAGAGCTTGGTGAGAAAGGAGAAAAGCTTTAAGAGATGTAGATGGAGGGGGTCAAGACCAGATCACACAGAGGTTCATAGGCCTCCTAAGCAAGTATGAACCTTGTCTGGAGAATTTTCTGTAAGTCCAGCCCAACACCCTGATCAAGGCTGAAGCTGAAGCCACCACCTCTGGCTGTTGCTATCTTTCCTTCCATTCAGCAGCTGTGGAAGACTTTCCCACCACTTATATGCCCACTGGAGCCAAGGTGACACCACCAAATGCACCAGGAGACACCAGGATTTGCATTTCATTTTGACTTCTTTCTAATGCTTCCAGACAAAGCTTAGAAATCACTCTTATCATTCTCTCCCCAATGTTGTTTTCCTTTTCTTCCTCCTCTCCCTCACAGAGGGCTATTTTTTCCCCTTGACATCCTTCTCCTCGACATAGAGAAAAGTCATCCTTAACAGCAGTTTTATTGCACAGTGATATTAACACAATGAAGAAAATCTCTGCTAATTTTTATGAATTATCTCATCATAAGCAACTAATTAACAGTTGTGAAAGAACAGACGTTGGGCTTCCCCTTGGAGAGCCTTTAGCTGGAGGACTTTGCAATAGCTCTACCCTTGCCATCAAGGAGGGTCCTCTGCTTGAAACTGGTACTTCCTCTCCAATAGGGTCCCCACTTTGATGTCTCTTAGCCCTAATTTTGTGCTTTCTTGCATGGCCCAGCCTGGGGAGGCAGCATCGGGCTGGCCAATATACTCCGTGGTCGCTGGGCCACCTGTGATGTGAATGATTTAGGTTAGTTGGAAACTCTATTAAAATCCAATCTAAGCAGGTTGCCACTGCTCTCTGTTCTCATTACTCTCCCTCCCTAAAATCAGGCCTTGGCCTCTGTGCTTAGCTGAATGTGTCTATAAAACTGAGTGAACAGCAGCCAACAGCTAAAAGGCACTTAATCAGGGAATAATCTAGACCCAGGTGGACAATAAATACTTAGAGGGGCAGAGGGAAGATAGAAAAGAAAACAGCAGAGGAGGAGGACAAGGGGGGAGGTTAAAAGATATCTGTTGCAGCCTTGAGAGAGAGAAACTGCACAGAAACTCAGAACCCTAGGCTGCACCGGACCTGAGAGACCATGGCTTGAGAAATAAAGGCCAGAGAGGTGACACGACCCCTGAAAATTCAACAGTTCACATAGCCTGGGACTCATTCTTTTCCTGGGCTTCTCTCCTGAGCCCTGAGCCCCTCAGGTCACCATGCCTGCCCTCATCTGGTTTCCCCACTCTCTACTCTTCCTGCAACTCTCTGAGGACCCTCTTCAAGAACCCTGGCATCTGGCACAACCTCAGGCTATGTCCACAGAGGTGAAGGGGAAGAAGGCACTGAGGGATGAAGCAGGAGATGAGAAGGGTTGAAGCTGGCTCTCCCACTGAGGGGGACATATCCCCAGGTAGGAGTTAAGCATCAGAGCCAAGCAGGGCACGGGGTCCCTGTGATGCTGAGCCAAGAACATACAATCCTGTTCCTAAAGGTCAAATGCTCCACACGGTGTACTCCACTGTAACTGAAAAGGCCAGAGACTGCATTTGGTGTTCCTGGGAGGAGACGACACTGGAAGGACACTCCTAAAATCCTCCTTTTGTAGCCTGCCTAGGTCTCTTTCTCCTCTGTTCCAAAATCCAAGACAAATAGCCAGTTAACAGCTTCCCTCCTTACTCCAAGCAGAATGTTCAAGACTCTTTGCTATTATTCCACTTCAGGCTGTGTAACTTAGCTGATTTAGTCCCTATTTTCTGCCTAAGGCAGTATGTATATGGTCCCAAGTGGAACAAACACCCTTTCCATGGCAGTCCAAGATAAGAATGAGTCATTCATTAATTCATTTGACTGATGTTCATTGAACACTTACTATGAGCATGGCTAGGGGGAGTGACAGGTAATAAATATGGTCTTTAACCAATGCTTAAACAACTCACATCACTATGTCCTGTGAAGTGTGGGCTAAGGTAGAGTCAGTTACCCACACCATGACATGGGGGGCATTAAAGGAGAGAGTCCTCATGAATGAGGATAGGAAGGATGGTCCTAGAAGTTTTCTTAGAGGAGGAAGTCACATATCAGAAAGACCTTGAACTATGAATAAAATTTTGCTGGGCAGGCAAATTGAGGAGATGAGTATTCCAGGCAGAGGGAGCAATGGCCCAGAAACCTGAAACAGAAGGATGTTCTGGGGACTCCAGCCTGTCTGGAGGGCAGGATGGGAGTTGGGATGTGATGTTGAAAGGTGATGCCATATAGATACTCTGCAGCCTCCCTAATAAAGCTTCAGATGCCCTGGAAAGGATCTTGAGCTTTCTTCTAGAAAGTCAAAACTGGGAAAAAGTGAGAAAGTGAGAAGTGAAAAAGAGAGTGGCCACAGTGGGCATGCAGAAGTTGCTTGAGACAAGTTCTCCATGTGAGGAGAGTCCTGCTTTCTTTAGATGTCTGGAGGTAGAGATGCCATGGCTTCCGATCCTCATGCGCCAAGGCCTGGGGCTGCCCACGCCTCTACCACCACCTTCCACATTCAGGTGCCCTGGCTTAGGCAGGGAGGTCCCATTGTCCAAGAAACATTTACTCAACATCTTGAATCTCACATTCCCTGCCTCATCCCAAGTGGCCTGCTCCAGGTTTGCATTAAGTGGCCCTGGGTAGACCATGCTCTCAAGATTGATGACAACTCATCCTGAGAGGGTTGTAAAGTATCTCAGGAAAGCACAG
>NW_006492031.1:226005-230243 GCF_000325575.1 Pteropus alecto | reverse complement strand
GACAAGTTCTCCATAGTTTCCTTAGGCTATTTACTCAAAAAGTTAAACTTAAAGAAAAGAGGAGAGGGTGCTGTTTTGAACTACAGCAGTATAATGGGCATATAGTCTCCAGAGGCAAACAGGGCTTGGAATTTAATGCCAACTATAGACTCATACCAGTTGTGTGATCTTGGATACATTATTTAACTTCTCTGAGCCTCAGTTTTCTCATTTATAAAATGGACATGATGGGAGTATCAAATAACTTTGAACATCACAGTCCCTGGCATGTAATAAATATTGAATAAATGTTGCTATTATTAGAAGGCTAGATATTTCTAGCTCCAAAAGCCCAACTCTTACCTCAAACTCTTCTTTCTATTTTAGGATGATCTACTCCCACCATCACACCATACAGGAAGATCACCCCTTATTAAAGAAAAAACAAAACAAAACAAAACAAAACTCTTGGTGGATTCTTTCACCTGGTCTTTAAGACACCTGCCAAGACACCTTCTCTATTCTTCCTTCTCTGGGGACTTGTGCTGATCTTTGAAAGCATGGACTCTCCAGGCCCCTTTTCTTGGTGTCTTCCTGGAAGAGAGGCACCCAGTATATTTAACAGGGCTGAATAAATAGCAATAATAATATATATTCAGCCATTAGCTGCATAAGTAATCAAAGATCACTGCCATATGATTCCTGGTTCATATGGAATCCAATTCATCATTTAGAACATCATTTGGAATCTAATAAAAAGCAGCTATAAATAAAGGTAGTGTGTAGAATCATCCCCTTTGAGTGGCACAAATGTGGCATCTGCCTTCTGCTTCTTTATAGATACCGAGGTGTCTTGGGGATCTGGGATGGATCTCATTTATGCCCACCTTCCCCCTACTCCTCCCAGAGGCTCCACAGAGAGGAGCACAGCAGAGGGAAAAAGAAGGGTGCCTAGTATGGGAGACAGGGGACAGGATCAGAGTCAAAGAAATCTGGGTTCAAATCCAGGGTCTTTCATGTTCCGCACAGGTGACCTTAGTCTCTCCAAGCTTTGATTTCCATACCTAAATACCAGACATTATCAAATCCATCTCTGGAGATTGTTGTAAAAATTAAACTTTATAATCTGTAGAAAATAATGAGCTCACATTAGGTGCCCAATAAACATAAATGTCATTCCATTCCATCTTCCATGATACAGCCCTTTAAAGTGATGGCCCATCACCTTTTCATTAGTCCCACTCTAGATGGAAACAGGAGATACATCAAGAAGGGAAAAAGAAGCCCCAAATGCCAAGGTATCCATGGTCCCTGGACCACCACACTCACCATTGTTTAATTCTGGAGCATTCACTTTAGCACTTAATGCTTCCCTGTTTTGTTCTGGCTTATAGTTCCATCATGTCTGAATCTTACCTTTTCATATTTAAAACATTGGCCACAAAATATCATTATTTCCTGTATTTCCCACAGAGCCTAGCCTGCTTCAAGACACTGTCTGCATTAAATAAGTACCAGGGGAACAAGTTGGTCCAGCTACAGAGGAACAAGTTGGTCCAGCTACAGAGCCCAAGTCTCAAAATTCCTTGCTCATAGCAGTACCTTCCTATGTTTCTTAGAGCACAAGAGGATCTGTCCCTTTCTGGAAGGATGACAGGCAGAGTAAGAGATAATCTGCTGGGACTCTTGGGGGAGGTTATTCTTTCTAGGACCCATGGCAGTAAATAAAGACATCACTCCAAGCCAAACCCAACAAAACCCATGTGACAGGACCTCAGATAACATTCAGCTTGTAGGTTCCTCCTTTAGAGCCCTGACAAGTTATAAATGGCAAGATTACTAAATCAACATGATAAAGTGCTTGCTGTTACACAGGACTTCCCAGCTCTCTCCGCCCTAATTGCACAGTCTCAGTCACAGACACATGGCCATCCTGTTAGGCTGCCTCTACCTACTCAAAACGTGTTGGTTT
Source organism: Pteropus alecto (assembly GCF_000325575.1). Lineage (NCBI taxonomy): Eukaryota > Metazoa > Chordata > Mammalia > Chiroptera > Pteropodidae > Pteropus > Pteropus alecto. The sequence goes on along the minus strand of NW_006492031.1, from coordinate 228,292 downwards.
TGAGGCTCTGGGCTACTTGGTTCTTGTGAAAAATAGTTGACCATAACAGAATCAGGCAATTCAGGCCAAGGATTGGACTGGGGATAGTTTCCAAGGGCATGTATGATCTCCTGCATAAAACACAGCTCAAGAGAAGGACTTCAAGTGGTTCAGCCTCTCATCTTGGAGGCCATCTAAACTGAGGAGCAGAATAACGGCCCCAAAGATGTCTACGTCCTCATCAGGCACTGTGCTAGCCATTTTGCATACATTATTGCAGATAAACTTCAACAATCATATAGGGTGAGTTTTATTACTCCTATTTTATAGCAGAAAATAGAGGCCAAATAACTTGTCTAAGGTTACATGATAAAACTAATTCAATTCCATGTTTGTATGTCAATCGAGCCCATCCCCATTTCTCTACCCTATAATTCCATCCAGAATTATGCTTGCCATAAATGTTGAGCAAATTGCTATTTTTTAAAGAAAAGAATAAATAACATTTATTAACTATTACTAGATTCCATACACTGTGCATGGTTCTTTATACATTTACTCTCAATTAATATAATAACCCTCTGTGGTAAACTGTTATCTCCAATTTATAGATGAGAAATTGTGAGAAAAGTTGGGTAATTTGCCTAAAGAAATATGGCTAGTAAGGAAGATTTATACCCATGAATTTTGAATCTTAAGCCAGCTTGTTCCATAATGCCTAGGATATGAAGGCTTGAATGTGAACTCCAAGTTCCTTCAGGTAACCATCCTCATGGCTTCATGGTAAGATGGGCACTTGCTAGAGGCCCAGAAGGGACATGCTCCCTCCCCAGGTTGCACAAGCCCTCCATGAAAGGGTGACCCTGTATTCCCAGCTCAGTGCCCTCCCAGATGCCAATATTGCTCTCTGTGAGATAATTCCTGGGCCAAATGAAACAGAGGTTGCTTAAATATAGGGAGAGCTCAGTGGGGGCATCCACAGAAACTTTCACTCATTTATACCCAATTTTATCTTCACCAACTCCACTTATTCTATTTAACAATTTTTTTAGCATTCCAAGTTTTCCAAATTGGCTCTAAAGAGGAAATTAGCATTCAAGCACCATTTCCAGAAAAAGGTCTCTTTAGTTTTAAAAACCCCAAGAGCTCCAGGAAGTACATGGAGAATTCCTTATCGATTGCTTTTGGAAAGTTCTCCCTCTTCTCTAGCCTGTTGGCCTGAGACTTCCAGGTCGTTGCCCAGTTTTGGGGTGACCCACTGGTATTTTACTCTAGCACAGGCTGATGGTGGTACTTGTTTGGACCAACTCCTTAACAGAGTCTCTTGCTGAGGACCCTGGGTCTGTATGCTTCTTTTTCCTGTCATCTCTGAGAAAATCCTTCTTTCATCTGTAAGCGAAAAAATCAAAGTCTCATGTTGTTAGATCCCTGCCTCTGGGAGAATTTGTGAGTGTTGCCAGCAAAGTGACATTTCTTCCCATCTGTGTCACTCCCAGCTCAAAAGACTATGTGCTATAAAGGATGGGAAAAGAACAGCTTGGAAGGGGTGACACAACTTAGGGAATCTCCCAGCCACCCAGCTGCTTAAGACAAGTGTTTTTAGACACTGTGGCAACCTGCTGCAGGCTTTCAAAGAAAGGTATTAGGTCTGATGTTGAGAGCAAAGCCCAGCCGGTGAAGAGCCAGGGGTGGGGGTACATTTTATAGGCATAGGTGAAGATCTAGATGGCCTTTCTTTAACCCAAAGATCAGTCAGCTAGGGCTTGGTGGGAATAGTCTGAAAATGGGCTCTGAACCCAGAGACCAGACACCACCAGGCTGGAGCAGGAACCTGTGGTAGATTGGAAGCAAATGAAGTGAGTGCCTGACTCTGATGTTGGGGAACACATCCTAATTTACCATATGTCCAACACAGTTCTGAGAGCTTCCTATGTAGTAACTTATTGAATTCTCATGCAAACATAGGGCAGTGACTACTGTTAAACCATGTTATAGATGAAGAAATTGAAGCACTAAGAAATTAAGTTCTTGACCAAGGTCATACAACTAGTGAAGGGTGGAATTCAGATTCAAACCAGGAAGTATCATTAGAGCCCATGTTCTGGTATCAACCTACACTATGCTAGAGCCTTCCAGAGTCAACCCTAGTACCACCCATAACACATCTGGTTCCATGTTGCCCTTACTCTCCAGACCCTAATCAGCTTGGAATAGCCATGTAAGACACCTGGGTGAGTCAGGGCAGCAGGAACCTTCTTGTAGGCTGCCCCAGATAGCCACTTATCCTGGTTATGTTGGTTTCCTCAGC
>NW_006492031.1:209342-225815 GCF_000325575.1 Pteropus alecto | reverse complement strand
CAGCAGGAACACAGAAAGTGAGAGGAACTGAAAGGGCTGCAGTTAATGTCCGCCCCTGGGGTAAGGTTTCAGAATAGTGAACATCTCCTCTGAAGGGGATGATGCTAACAGAAAGAATTTCGATTTTGGAGAGCCCCAACCAGGGCTGCAGTGCCTCCCAAGTCTAGCATGGTAGCACTGTCTGCCTTCCCGGCCAGGACCAACACATGTACATACTTAGACCGACTGGTCTGGGCTCTGTTCCCTGTCCACAACACTCATCAGTGTGGGCTTCATGGGCCTTGCCAACTGGCCTACCACAAGCTAACTGGGCTCCAAAACTCAGCTCAGTGGGAAGAAGCACGCACCAAAAAGACATAGAGGGGGCAGGTGGGCAGCCTGACAACTGTCTGTAGCCTCCTGCTGCCTGGTACAACCCCAGTAGCCAAGATCCAAGCACCATCAAGCCCATATGGAATGTGCATCTACTCATCCAGACTAATGAGAACTAAGTGTGACCACTGTCTTGCCTGAAGCGGAGCTGTGAGGCTGTGAGTGGGATGTGCAGACTCTGCCAATACACATGTATACTTTACCCACTCAGGCTCACACACTCAGGCACTTGGTTGAGATCTGGCAGTGGCTTCCAGCGTTGCCAATACTGCTCTAGCTCCTCCATCAGTGGCCACAGAGAGAAAAGAAAACACCCAGACAGGTCTATACCAACAAAATTAAAAGGTTAAGTAGGGCTTCATGTCCTATCTGTCTTACCCAAGCAATTTGGGGCCAAGTGGGGTCATAAATTAAATTTGGCAAGTGGTTGTTCCCATTCTAAGCTCTTATTAGTGGTTGTTAATGAGGACACAATGAAAATGGAATGTCTCCTTATGAGAGTATGAGAACAGACCAGAGGCTAAAATATTCTATCACAGAATCCCAGGTTGAAAGGAGTCTTAGAGGTATCAGGTCCAACCCCTTTTTGATGCTGAAATCCCTGTCCAACCTATCAGTGGGGACCTTCAGCTGTGGGGACCTTCATATCCAAAACAGTCCATTCCATCTGTCTGGTAAACATTTTTTTTTTTTTTTTTACATTCAACCAAAATCTCTCTATATGTTGTTAATGACTCATTCTCCTCCCAAGACTCTGTAAACACAGACTGGAGACAGGTTTTTTTGAATTCTGACAATATATCACCATGGCTGTTCTCTCAACACTGCATGCATCTCTGCCAGGCAGGGCGTCATTGAGGAGGGGCAAGATGAGAGCCCAGGAGAAATCAGACAATTGTAGCACAAATGAACACAGGCAGCCACATACCAAAAATATTTGAAAATCAGCTCTATTATCTAAGACTTTTAGTTAGCAAACAATAACCTAACCCCATCTCTTCGTCTCTAATGCCCTGGCCACTGGGACCTTTCCAGTTTCCTCCCAGAGATCAATCATAATGTTCATTGCCATTACTTGCCCGTTCTCTATAGCATGGCCTGATTTCATGAGGTCCTGGATGTTGATACCCCAGCCCCAGTATCTTTTAGTCGTAACCCATCAATAAAGTACTGCTGACAGGCTATCCAGGACTCTACACTACGGTTGTCTTTTGACTCTCCTTGTTCACCCTTTTGCCCTCAGCCTCCAAGAGATGCCCTCTCCTCTCTTCCCTTTGGGGCTACCACTCCCTTCTATATGAACTTGGGCAAACTCTGCGAACCTCGCCTCCTCCATGAGATGTGCTTACTTTTACCAGCCTCACAGATTGTTGGGGAAATTAACATGTGTGAAGAACACATGCAAACCATGACACAAATGTCCCCAGGCAGCTGGGAGTCAGGAGTCCTAGCACTACCAGAGGGCCTTTACCAATTCACTTCTTATTGGGACTCCAGTTTTTCTTATCCGTAAAATGGAGCATCTATGCCTAATTTATTCCTTACTTCTCTGCAGAAGAGACTATAGCTTAAGGCTATAGTTCAAAATAGGTTCTGGAAAAGCTGAGCGAGAAGATAAATGTCTTAAAAGCATCCTGTGTGGTGCTCCTGGAAGAAGACTAAGTCATGGGTGAAGATAGATGGTGACACTGTGGGCTGAGTGACTCTACGTACCTCGCTGGCCTGGGTGCCTAGCCACAACTAAGCTTCTCTCGTGCCCCCTGAAGATGTGGTGGTGGCAGGGATGGGGCAGGGAACAGAGAAGAGACAGCCTTGTGCAGACCCATATGAATGCAGATACACACACAGACTTTTTTTTCTGGCAAAATATTTACTCTCCTAATTACATATTCTGTATACTTATTTTTAAATAAAATTGGTTGGCATTTTTGAGCACTGACCAATATCTAGGAGAAGAGAAATTTCAAAATGGATAGGTCAGCTCAATATTCATAAGTTGCCATTAAATAATTCATCTAGAAAATTTACTAAGCACTTATTATGGGCCAGACACCATGCTAGATCCAGGAATACAGACATAAAAGATGTTCATTAGGGGAGAGATGTGTGTCCCAGAAATCTTTCTATATTCTCTCTCTAGATGACAAGGAAAAAGTCATCAATTTATATTTGTTACTAATATGAAAGACCAACCGACTGCCTACATGGGTATCTCAATTTGGAAAAGAGATGAAAACTTATATGTCAACCAAAATTTCATAAATCACATCACATGGTAACATCATTAAGCGGGGGGCGGCACTACTCAAAAAGCCCCATAGTGAACTGTCTGCAAAGCACAGAATCCAGTTATGCCAACTGAATTGGATCTCAGCATGTCAGATATATTTAACACACAGCAAAATAGGGTAAGAAACCAGTGTTTTATTATTTTTCCTTTTGCCCTTCCAATTCTCTTATTATCTGTATCTCTATTACACTTAAATGTTTCATGTTCAACATTTTCTCTACAGGATGTAAAGCTCATTGGGGAAAATCAGCTAAGTAAAAAATGGTAGTTGTAAAGTGCTTGGGGGTCCTAGTAAAGCAGAGTGTCAAACAAATCCAAGTTCTTGCTGCTTGATCATATATGGTCAACCTTAAACAAGAAACCTTAAACAAGAAAGCAATTCAATTGATGCAATAACCTGCTGATGTATCTAACGCCACCCTTCTTAGGAGGACTCTGCACCAGCACGAGTAAGCCTCAAAAATCCCCAAGCCTCAGTTTCCTCATTCAACAGATGGACTTTTTGCCCTTGAGAAATTATTTGGAGGTAAAATGAAAAAAAGCAAAAGACCCCATTAGCAATAATGCTTCCATCTTTTAATTCCTTTACCAGATAGGACACAATATATTTAATGTGACTGCTATGATAACAGGATATATTGAATGTCTCGAGGAGTGTACTAGCTGCCCTAGAGCAAAAAGGAAAGAGTAAGCTTTGGAGACAGGTTCAAATTTCAGTATCTGTGTGACCTTGGACAAGTTACCTAAACTCTCTCAGCCTTGTTTCTTCATCTATAACATGAGATCATTAATTCTTACAAGAAGATTGCTTGAAATATGTGAAACACCTGGCACAGCATCTGTAAGAGAGTAAGGCCTTTCCAAGTGGGTGTTATTATGATTATTATTATTGTTTGGTACCATATCTTCAGTGCTTGGCACTCAAAAAATACTTGAGTGAGCTGAAAAATGAATAATTGAATCACTGTATTTACCATTATAGGCAAAAATTGCATTAGTACCCAATCAGGATCTTCAGCCCATTTCTATTCTCTCTTTTAAGTAAGACAGATTGACATTTTTTCCTGGTCCTCTTTCTCCTTTCTCTTCTACTTCCTCTAATAAGTTGACCTCTTTAAGCACAGGTAAGACCAGAAGAAAGTACTTTAAAACAATGATATCAAATATGTTCTTGTGGAACTAGGTCTTTCAAGGACCATGAGATTCATCCACACCCATAACATTCACTGAGTTTGAGCAACAATGCTTGCATATACTAGGCCTTTTGTGAAGTGGTTGTCCTCCCATGAAGTTCAGAGTCTGATGGGAAAATATCATAATTACAGCCTAACCCAGTAAGTGCTGGAACAAGGGGAATGGGAGAATCGTAGGAAAAAAGATGATTTCTCCCAGGGAAGAACAGGGTGATATTAGGAAAGGTCTTTGCAGACAAAGGACTATTTAAACCGATAATGGTGTTGATGGGAGGAAGATGAGATGTTTTCTAGGCAGAGAAGATAGAATGGGAGGAAGAGTTCTACAGGCACAGGAGATGGATGGGTGAAGCCTGGAGCAAACCTCTCTGGTATATTTGGGTAAAGTGAATAGTTCAGCATGGCTGAAATAAGGGCCTGGGAAAGAAGTAACAGAAAGTGGCCTAAAAAGCCTAGCATTCATTTGACTGACAAATAATTACTGAGTAATGTATCTAAAGCAAGGTAACATTTGCTAATGTAAGAAAGAGGATGAGAGAAAACTACAATAGTCGATGACCTTCACATACTGCTGAAGGTGATTCTGCTTTTCTAGGGGCTAAGGGAGCCTCTTGGTGGGCAGAGAGGAGAGCACTACAAGAGGAATCAAGGAAACTGACTGGGCTCTAGTACTGACTGCCACCAGCCTGGCCACCTGCTTGCTATGTTACCTTGGCCAAGCCCCCTTTAGGCTTCCTTCCTCATCTGTGAAATAAGCAGGTTAGAAAATGAGATTCTTAGAATCCTTTAAGGTTCTAAGATATTATGATGATCCCTTTAAGTCATGGAGAGCTATAGAAATGGGGTGGGGTCTTCTCAGAACATTTATTAATTGCGGCTCTCAAAGTCATTACTTAGAAGACTCAGAGGGACAGAAGCAAAATCAAAAGACATTTTCAGAAGATAGATGACTGAAGGGGACTGACATGTGTGCGAATTTAAGAAATTTACATGGGCTGCCTCATAGTCATAAATAAAATCTCTCTTACCTAAAACCTCATTCAGGAGATAAACACTGGACATTATTATAGATAATTTGGCTGTATCTCTCACCCGTGCTTCACTTGAAAGAAAAACAGCAGTTCCTAGACAGGGGAATGGGTTCAGCCACCTTTTTACAAACATCCATACTGTCACCAGCAGACAAGCAGGGCTGAGGGTGAAGCAGACAGGGCAATTTGTCTCTGAGATTCCTGGTCTCTTTGAGCAGCCTCGCTCTCATAGCCATCTTTTCAGAGGCTGAGGGTTGGGAGGAACCCAGGAAAAAAACAAATGAGGGGAGAAGTAATCACTGGGATTGGGGGAAAAGTGGCAGACTCTCATGGACATGGGAGACCCCAGTATCATCGATGATGGTTCAGGCCATCTGTGTGCAAGACTGCATGCTGCTAAGCACAGCTACTTGTGTTTTCTTGACCTACTTCTCTTCCCATCCCTGCCCTACTCCACATCCTCTCTAGAGTCCACATAATTACCACCTTTCCACCTATAACTATTGGGAGATTTTAGAAAGCTCCTGGCTCCCAGGATAACCAAGGAGACAGGAAAATGAATCCTGGTGTTGTTTTGGTTTTTCTTTTCTTTCCTTTTTCTTTGTTAGTTTAACACTGCTTCCTGGCCTCTGCAGGAGATTAGGCTCAGTTTGACCTTACCAGTCAGTAGGGCCCTTAGGTGTAAATCAGATAGAGGTGGTCTGGCATGAACAAAAGCTGAGGGTCAACAGAGTCTGAATAGAACTGTACAAACGATGCTCCAAATGTGGGTTTAAAAGCATGATGGGGTCCCTTAGATGCTCCCCATTGCTAACGTAGCTGGCAAGAGAGGGATCTATCAGCTCTACTTTCCGCTTCCCTCCAGAACAAGTGTCAGGAGAGCCAAGGCCATGAGGAGCTGCCAATTCTACCTCAATTCCTTTCCACCTCTCATTAGCGACAAATGGAAATTGATGGGTTACCACTTTAGCCACTCATTTAGAAGGGGAGAAAACCTTACAGAAATTGCTAAATAACTGAAAGCATCTTATAAATTAAGCACCTTAAGGATATGAGCCACTTTGCATTGCTGCTAAGCATAATTAAATTAGATTTTGAAGTTTCAGTAGAAATAAATGGGGAAGAGGGAGGGAAGATTTTGTTTTCAGTTCCCTTTTTTAAGCATGCAGAGTGGTGAGTCCAGGACAGGGTGAGAGGGAGAACTGAGTCACCTGCCCGCAGTTCTGATTCTCACCCACTGCCACTGCATAACTATAGAGAAACATGTCACAAGGTAACACGGAGCAGCTCAGAGACCTGCAGCTTGGCCTCTGGCCTAGCCAGGGTCTCAGCTTCTGTCTTGCTTCTGTCCACCCTCGGCCTGCTAACCACTACCAGTATGCCAATTTCTGGAACCTCAGGACCAGTCCTGATCATAGCTGAAGAAATTTGGGAGCTTGAAGCAAATTTCCTGGCTTAAAGCATCATGACATCTTCTTTATAAGTCAGCCTCTAACCCTTTCAGGATCAAATTTAGAATCCAGGATCCTGTCTCCCAACCCCAGTCTGGGCAGAGGGGCCTCAGGTGGGTATTTATCTGGATAACTTGCCTAGTATTTGAACCCGTCTGAGGCTCTTCCCTAGCCTTATCCCTAGGGTCCTGCTGGCTTCACGTGACCAATGACCAATCTGCCTGGATATGTTACTGCTGTGCCTCACCCATCTGTCCACATTGACCCCTTTTCCAATATACACACAGATGTCCCCAGTCTCTAACACCCCACATCTGTCCCAGGCCATCAGACCCCAGCATGGTATCTGCTGGACTGAACTGTCTCCTTGTTTCCACAGCTGGGTCTGTGTCCCCAGGACTCAGGTTAACGGTGCCTCAGACTGCCGTTACAAGCCTTGCTCAGGTCTTAGGTGGAAGAGGCACTCGATTTCCCGGGCAATCCCGGACCCTGGGTAGAGCCAAGCCTTCCTCCAGGGATGGGGTTGCTGGTGGGACAAGTGGCAGCACGGCCTGCCACACCTAGAATGGGCACCCCCTCAGCAACTAGGACAAGGAAGAAAACAGCAGGAACACACAATGCTGAAGTGACCGTGCCCTCCCTCTCCAGAACCAGGCTAGGGCAAGCAGATACCAAGTCAAGGGCACTGTCAAGCAGTGGGCCAGCGTCACCCAAAGGACTCCCTGGCTTCATCCAAAGCACACAACTCTAAGAAGCCTTCTTAGATTGATCAGAGAAGAAGAGAAGTGATCTCTTCTCTGATCTCCGGCCCTGCATTTGCAACCCCTTGGGCCATTCCTACCCTCCTTCCTTACCTAATAGCTGTCTTTTTATGTGTGGCTGTGGGGAGCAAGCTGTAATGGAGACTTAGCAGCATCTTTATTCTTATCACAGTGGAATCTGGGAGGGTTGACAAGACTGGAGCTGTGACCCTGTCAGCTGCACATTCCCCACCCCCCAATCCTGGGGCCAACCAAACTTGAGAGGACATAGTGCAAGGTCATACGTCCCCTGTGAACACCCGGAGTAATGATACAGGGCATCACCCATGGCCAAGATGCCCCTGGGGTGCCATTTAAGCAGCACTTACCAATCCTCAGGGAGTGTGGACTGCAGGTGACCATCACAAGCCACACCAGTAGCAGCACCAAAGGCGCAGAGACTCCGGGCATCTTCTATAAATCCTCATGGAGTCTTCTGCTGGTCTGGGCATGACATAACTCTGTGAGAGAGTGGTGGGAGCGTGAGTCCTGGGTTCCTGCTAGGAAGCCACCCATCCAGTCCAGTGACCCCAGATATACCCCCAGAGCCAGTGGGGAAGGCAAAGAACCCCTCCACAGAACTGCTGGCAGTGCCTATGGAGACCTTCAGGCTAGTTCCACGCCTCTGTCCTTCCTGTGTCCAGGCTCACAAAAGGTTCATGTTCTCCTTCCCTCTCATTGGAAAGAGGGCAAATGGAGTGGCTAAATGATTCATAGACTCTACCTTTTTAAAATCTTAAACTGGAGATGAAGCCATTCATCTGCTATTAAGGAACAGGAGCCACAGATGAGCAGAAGGGGAGAGGGTCGGATGGTTATGCCAATGCCCCCAGATGCACTGCTAGCTGGATAGTGGTGTGGAGAAGGGCTGGGCTCAAGTCCAGCTCTTCCATGTGCCAGCTGTGTGGCCCTTGTGAGGGCTTCTCTTGGTCACTCAACCCAGTTTCCTCACAAGTAAAACTGGCATGACACCACTTGTCTGGTAGAATTAAATTGAGGACTAATACAAACTAGAAGAAGCTGCTATGCTCAGGGCCTGGCCTAAAGGAGGGACTATTCAGATTTAGTTCTTCCCCAGCCCAGATGGGCAGAAGTGTACATCCCAGGTCATCAGCTGGTTTCCACATCTGCTCCTGATGCCTATTAAAAACTAACTCCTCCCCATCCTTCCTCCATTTGTCCCTCTCCTCCTTCCCTCTCTGCCAAAGCTAGAACCTTAGAGGGTACTGCCTCCCCCAAAGGCAGCATTGTTCCCTCACTAAGACCATTCCAACACCCTAAGACCAGAGTCTATAGGCTGTCAGTTCTGTCCCATCACCAGTTAGAACCTGGATGTGCTAATCCTGGGTCACTCTTGGTTAAGAAAGCAGTATTAAAGTGATTCCTCCTCCCACCCTCTAGACACACAATGCAACAGAAATATGGGCAAAAGACCAGAACACTAACAACTATATCTAAAGGCCTCGAAACATTTGAAAAGGCACTCAGCTTCACTGGGCATCAGGAAAATGCAATTTTAAAATACAATAAGATACCACAATACACACACTGGAATGATTTTTTTAAAAAGACACTATCAAGTGTTGGCAAGGATGTCATGCAATTGGAACTCTCAAATAGTGTCAGTGGGAGTACAAATGGATAGAACTCTTTTGGAAAATTCATCTAGTAGGGCTTTACACATACCCTAATGACCCAGCAACTCCACACCTAGGCATATATGTAATATGTACATGTCCACCAGAGAAGGACTAGAATGTTCATAGAAGCACTCTTTGGATTTCCCAAACTGGACTACTCAGATATCTAGCAGCAGAATGGAGAAATACAGTGTATGTTCACACAGTAGAATGTCATATGGAAATGAAAATGAATAATCAATAACTATATTCACTGTATGGATGAATCCCATAAACATTATATTGAGCAAAAAACAAAAAACAACACAAAAGAACATGTAAAATATGATTCTATCTATACAAAGTACAAACAGACAAATTATTCTGTGCTGTTAGAAGTTTAGTTAGTGGTTACCCTTGGGGGTGAATAGTGACTAGAGAGGATATGCAGGAGTCTTCCAAGGGTGCTGGTGATGTCTTGTATTTTACTCTGGGTGCTGGTTACACAAGTGTGTTCGGCTTGTGAAAACTCATTGAGTTGTATACTTATGTTCGTTTTTCTGTATTGTGTGTTATATTTCAATAAGTTTTAGTGACATCCCCTACCTCCTCACACACACTCAATGTTCCAGCCATACCCAGAACCTTGCAGTTTCCTGTGCACACCATGTTCCTTCTGCCTAAAGGATGTTCCTCTCTTCAGCCCCAACCATTTGCCAGAATCAGGTGCCTTTCTATGTGCCATCGCAGCAGTCTATAGTGGCTCTGATACCAGCACTTTTTTCCCCCTCGTGCTGCATTTATGTGTCTACACGTGGAATGAGGGTGGGCTTCTCAAGGGCAAAGACTGTTTCCAGATTACTGTTGTAGCCCCAGAGTCTACTTATACACAACAGGGACATAGTACATATTTGTTAAATGAATCGAAGGCCTCAAGCAATTGCCTGCTATGGGGAGAGAGAGTAAAATAAAGGTACAGGATTGGGGCAAAGACAATTATGCTTTTGGCAAATCAGGCCTAGAACCTATGTCCTTTAATTCATGGGTGTTGGTGCAGGGATAGATGGCAGCAAACATAGTCTCAAGGGAAGCTTAATATTCTTACTCATTATGGATTAAGTTAATTGTTCAGTGACTGTTTCTTCACTAGAATGAAAGTTTGATGGGAGAGGGACAGGGGGCAGAAATCTTATTTGTCTGTTTCTTCAGGGCCCAGAACAGTGCCTGGCATATATTACAACCTCAATAAATATTTGTAGAGTAGATAAATGAATAAACTGTCAAAGAGGAAAGAACTGTAAAAATCTGGTTAGACTATATAAAAGAATATTAAAAATAACCATTTATGTCAAATGCCTTCCATTTATGCCTGATCAGCATGCTGCATAATAAGTATTATGCAGACCACTAAATAGGTGTCAGATTAGCCTGTGTAAATTTTATTTGATGACAGAACTATACTCAGTTCCTGCAGGCCTGACTGATGCCATTCACAGTTCTGAAGCTTGGCTGACTCTGGAGACCATATGTAAGGACAACAATGGCTGAAGTTCAGGGCTGCTCTTGGGCCTCAGCTGTCCGACCCTGGGCACAATGCTAAGAAATAATCTCCCAAACCTTACAGGAGTAAAAAGAAACATCATGTTACATGTTTGTAAGTTCCAAGTGATTTCAAAATTATGCAAATGAGAGCAGAAAGAGGAAACTCTCAGATTCTTTATGAAAAGGCACAAAGAAATTTGAGATCTTATTTTCACTTTATGTTTAGATGAATCGGTCTTAGAACCTAACAGTGTAGCTTTATTAACTGAAAGTATTTTAATAATTTAGGTATAAAAAAGAAGTTATCCTGGAGATACAGCACTAATATCTCTTCCCACTAACATTACCCATCTCTGAGAATTTCACCTACATCCATGGTTTATTATGATAAGCATGGTGTGGCTTCTAAATTGGCATCTCAAAGCCAGAACACTTGCACTTGGCTGCCTCCTGAAATCTCCACCTGAATGTCTCACAGTATCTCATCTAAAGAAAAAGTACCCTGTCCACCATTCCTACCAGTTGTGTGTCTACATCTTTTTTTAGCACTACAATCCACTAGTTATCCAGCCAGAAAATTGAAAGCTACCTTAGATTTCATCTTCCCCATACCCCTGCATCTTATCAGTCATCAAGTCCTGATAACTCTGCCTCCTAAATACCATAACCTTCTCTCCATTGCCACTGACCCTACCCAGTCCATTTATTTGTCAGCAATAACCCAGTCATCTGCAATAGAAGCCTTCTTGGTTTTCCTTCTTCTAGTTTCCTTCTCCAATTGGTTCTCCTTGCAGCGGAGAGGGTTCTTATTAAAATATAAACTTGATAATGACATACTCCAGTCCTGATAGTCTTGGGTAACTCTCTATTGCATCAGGGATCAAGGGAAAATTCCTCACTCTCTTCCATGATCAGGCTTCTGCTCTCCTGTCCCTACTACCCATTCCCCTGCACCTGATATCCCAGCAGAGCTCAACTCCCAACTTCCCTAGGGATGCCACCTCTGCCTGTGTATAGAATGTAATTTCATCCTCTGATCCTGGAAACTGCTTTTTCCAGGCTCACTATATTACCTCACCTCTGAATCTTTCTGTGATCCTTTCCGCATATACTGCCATCATACCTGGATCATTCCTCATTAGGGCACATATTCTGCTTCTGACAGTACTGTCTGTCTCCACAGAACTGACAGCTGGGATGGGAGGCTGTGGCAAGAGCCTAGCACATTATCAGGCACATAGTAGGAGCTCAATTAATATAAGTTGAACGAATAAATGAACAGATGGTTAAAAGGCATTTCCTAAGTTTACACCAATATGAAATAAATTCCCAGTTTGGCTTATACATTTTGCATATTCTCTGTGGTTAAAACAAACAACCTAAGCAGATATAATGCTTCATATCTAGGCAAAGAGTGATCACAAAAGTAATACGTTGAGAAGGAAGCAAACATTTACTGCCTCTTTTTTTCTGTGCTTGGCGCTTGTGCTTATAGTCACAGTTAAAAATATAAGTTTGAGTCCTGCACTGCCATTTACTGGCTATACACCTTGGGCAAGTTACTTAACTTCTCTGAACCTTTACTTCTTCCTTTGTAATATGGGGATGATAAAAGTACCCTCAAAGAATTGTTATGAGGAATAATGATATGCTTGTCCTGTGCTTCTCACAGTAAGTCCTTGATAAATGTTAAATATTCCTGACCATTATATTAACCCTATAAGGTAGTGTTGCATATCACATTTCACAAATGTGGAAGCTAAGGCTCACAGAGAGGTTCAATAGTTTATCCATCTTCTGCAAGTTGCATGGTCATATACGTTGCAATTCCAGTGGCACTGGGGCTCAAAATCAAGAGTCTAATCATATGCAATCACAGATCCCATGTTCCTTTTTTTACTAGAGTTGAATATGGAAGCCCTGGAAAAATTTAAGTCCAAAGTGGGTACACAAAAATAGCTTGCAATTTCCAAGGGTCTCTAACAGTCCCTACCTAAACAGAGATGGGCCTCAATCATATACTATAGGTAACTCAGAAGATGGAAAGTCTAAAAACAGAACTTTCCTGTGCTACTGAGGACACTGTTTTGACACTGTTAAATAGCCATTTTTATTATAATGAGTGCAGAGTTAGGGCCCAACATGGACAGAAGCTGGGTCAGATATGGCTGTGGACGGTATTAAGAAAATACTCTAGGGCAGCTACTCCTCATGGAGCCCATTTTCTCATTAGTAACATGAGAATATCAATGCCTACCTCATGGGATGATAGGCACCAGGAGAGCAGGAAACACATTGGAATTTTCCACCTATGTCTCCAGTACCTAACACAGGCTGGCACATAGTAGGCACTCAAAATCTGTTGAAATAATAAAAAAATCCAATCAGGTCATGTATGTGGAAAAGTCTCTGTCAGCATCAAGTATTTGCTCATGACTTATATTTAGAGTTCTTTCCCACAAGGAATTTACAGTCCAGGTCCAATTCATGCACTGTATGGCTCTCCTGTGAGCCCCCAGCCCTCGCCATCGGCAGTGGTGGGCAGCATCTGATCGCACATTGCCCCATGAGCACTAGAAAAGATGCACTGTGGAACATCAGACTGATTTACCTACCATTTACCTTCTCAGGCTGTTTCCTCACCCAGACACCCAAAATCGGACACCCCCACTTCTTACAAAAGGGGAACCTAATTTCCATTTTTTCAGAATTTGAAGATTTGGTCAACTTCGTCAAGCTAGAAGATACTCCAATGTTTCTAAGTGTCTCTGACTCCCCTCTTCCATGCTTGTATTTTGAATACAAACTCCATGAGGGCAGGGTCTTCACCTTCTTAGTCACTGCTACACCTCCAGCACCTGGAATAGCACCTGGTGTGATGCAGCTACTAATAAACATTATTGAATGTGTACATGTATGAATGAATGATTATTTAACTTTGCTCTTGTTTATGCCCTCTCTCTATAATCAGACATAAGATCCTCGGGGAAAGGGGAATGCCTCTTTTGGGCATATATCTTCCTAATACACTTGCTATGGTGCCTACAATGAGTAGAGGCTCAATTAATGCTTGCTAATTCTGACCAGCACTGGTTGATAAGCACAGTCACCACCTGCCAATAGCTCATGGTATTCGGGCAATGAACACATCTGGACCTCCCTGGCACAGATGTGCTAAATGGTTTCTCCTCTCCTGATTTGTCAACAGTCCCTCCACTGATCTCTCTCTCATCTTCACAGGGCTATTACACCTTTAATTGTGATTTTTCAGGCAGGATCAGAGAGGAGGCTAACAGCCACCATAGCGTGCTTGTTGGCAGGGAGGACAGAGGAAATCAGAGGGGCAGCCGGATCAATTACAGATTTTCTCTCAGCCGTGGGCAACAAGACGTTGATTATTCCTCATGATGCTCCAGGCTCCTCAAGACAAATGGATGTGGGGCTTCTCTGCTATTCTGACTCTCAGCTAGGAGAAACCCCTAGCAGAAACCAACAGCTTAAACGGGGCATGCAGCGTGGCAGGGTGGCCAGGGCAGGGGAGTGGGGCCACTCCAGGCACTCTGGCCTCCTGTGAGAGAATCATCCTTTGTGACTTGATACAGTTGAGCGTATGTGTAAGTGCCCTGTCTCCCTGGCAACAAGTAGTGTGAGGCAGGCCCTGTTCTCCAGGTTGTGCAAGGAAGGAACCTGGATGTTCACTAGCTCTGGAAATCACCTCTCTGAGCCTCAGTTTCATTCTGTAAAATGAAAAAAAAATAGACTAAATAATCTTTAAGGTTCTTTTAAGCTCTGATTTTCTATCATAAAGTATACTTTATGATAACATATTTACTGAATATTTTCTTAGTATGCGCAAAGTACTATTTCAGACTCATTGCTCTTCAGATGAACCCTGTGAGGCAGAGACTCTCGTTCTCACCACATGCAGATGTGGAAACCAAAGGCAGAAAGGTTGAATGAAACTTGCCTAGATCACTCAGCTTCTCAATGGAGAAACCAGGCCATCGGCTCAAAGACCAGTTCTCATCCACTACTCTCTACACTGGCTCTCTCTATATATCCCAGAACCTGGCACACAGTTGGTACTTGAGAGAATGTTGGAATGTAATTATAATGATTAACGTGGTATTTAAGAAGAAGACAAGTGAAATGCAAATAGATCTAGGGCCCATCTGCACATTTTGCCAAATTAGGGGGCAAACAACAAAAGAATGAGTATGGGGTGTCTTTGGCAAAATGATCGGTTCAGGTGTTCTCAACTTTTAGCATTACTACCAGGAGATGCTCCCTGGAGTTTGTGATGAGTTGCAATATGGCAGGTTAGCTGGGGTGCTTGGCATTGGCCTGGGAGCTAGACTAGGTCTGGACTCATCAGGATAAATTAAAGAGCACTGGCTGTCTCAGCTAGGCCTGACTTCAGGGGAGAATACTCAGGGATTGAAGCAACTGTAGGTATCTGCTTGGAATGCACAACTAGCGATAGCTGTTTCTAGTCTTGGACACTAATAAGCAGGACATGAGGAATCCCTGGTCTTTTTTCCCCTCTAAACAATCTCCTATGTAGATTGCAGACAAAGCCCTTAATCCACCTCTAAACAATGTTTCCTCACCTGGGGCCAGAGCAGACATCCCTGGTTTCCAAACCCAGGTTCCACTATGTGTCCTTAAGCTGGTTACTTAACCTCTGAGTTTCATTTCCACAACTGTAAACCATGGGTGACCATGCCTGCCTTGAAAAGCTGTTGAGAGTTTAGGTGTAATGCACTCAGTAAACGTGACACACTCGCTTTCTTCTCTCCATCCCCATTTGAGGCTCCCTCAGGAAGTATACAGAGGCAGCCTAGACTACATCCACATTCTCTCCCAACAAGACAGTTTCCATACCTCTTGCTAATATTAATCCATAGCCTTCTCACCTCCAAAATGCTGCTCTAAGTCAACCCCATCCCAGAAGCTTTCCCTGAAGTAGTCAGTCCTCCTTCCTCACTCAGACTCAGCCTAGCATAGGAGAACAATCAGGGATTGGAGGTGAAGAGCTATGTGACATTGGACCTGTCTCTTAACCTCTGGTAGGTTCTTCTGTAAAATAGGGAAATGACAGCCCCACCACCAATAACAGTCCCCCCACCAATCCTTACAGGGTTGCTAAGGAGGTCAAATGAGAAAATGGCTGGAACATTACTTTACAGATGAATGAAGTGCCGTTCTTTTACCCTAGACTGGCCAAAGCATATACACTTACTGCTGTTATAAGATTTATACTTTATTCATTCAAAAACATTTCTACTGAATGTCTACAGTGTGGCAGGCAATGTCCAGGCCCTGGGATACAGCCCCTGGCCTTGTGGAGCTTACAGTCAAGGGAGGAGATATTGATCCCATTTCCAAGTAGCTGATGCCATAATTACAGACGGTGAAGGAAAAGTACAGGACATATATATAGTGTGTGGCAGGGGGACCTCATGGGGCAGGAAGGGAAGGTGGCCCTGAGGATGAAGTGTTTGACTTGAGTTGGCAAGGTCTTTTTAAGGTGGTAGGGTGAGCAGGGAGGAGATCCCACATAGAGAGAAAGACATGGAAAGACCCAGAGGCCTCTAGTGGAATGCAGTATGGTGAGTATTTTTGGAAATGGCAGGGAGTCCACGAGGCTAGAAAGATGAGAGTGTCTTTTCTCTGTATCTGATGTGTTTTTTTCCCAGTCTCCATTCTCTCACTCTCTCTCTCTTCTCCCAGATCTAGGGCAAGGCTCTATATCTAAAGCTGATTACCTCCATGAACCTCGTACTAAACTCAGCATCCTTCGCAGACAAGGTAAGGAGGCTGCAGCACACACATCTCCTTTCTGCTGCAAAGGAGGTAGTTAGAGGTAAGAAGATGGAGGTAATCACCAATCAGAGAGAGCCAAGGGAAGTAAGAAGAAGACCATAGGATAGGATGTGAAGGGGAAGACTGGCTTCATACAGATAGTGAAATATGTCTCCCGCATTTATCCGAGGTCACCAGGCTGAGCCCTGGGGAAGCCAAGCTCCTAGCAGAGACCAAGTGAGCTGAGGCTTTGAAACAAAATAACCCAGTGCTAGAACTGTTTGTAACACATTTGGAACAGAAAGACCTTGTAGGAGTGTCTCAGAAGCATAGCGAGTGAGCAGAAGAGAAAGATGTGGAGAAACCGCTC
>NW_006492031.1:185691-209326 GCF_000325575.1 Pteropus alecto | reverse complement strand
CATTTTAATTAACTCTAGATAAACACAGCCTTCCTCCCTGTTTGGAATCTGTATAGATGTTTGGGAGGAGAGGGGCTGTCTTGGAGAAGTTTGTCCAAGTCTTGGACTGTGGTCGTGTGCACTGCAACCTTCCATAAGGAGATGTGAAAAAACGCTGAGCTCAGCAGACTGGAGAATAAAAAGGGTGTTGGAGTGAGGGGAGCTATGTGATGGGAAGGGGAGATGCACTTGGAATTTAACCATTTGAAGCCAGAGATGGGATACTAAAGGCTCATGAATCAGATGGTACAAAGAGAATCTCCAGATCCACTGAAATTAATTCGAGAAAAAATGTTCTAATTGATGTTAGCAATAAAGAAGCAAGTCCTGATGTTAAGAGCTGCTGAATCACAGACATGAAGACCCGGTCCCTTGGCTTGGCTCCATGATGCCCATGTGGACACTTCATACATCTATCCTGTCCATGGTCACTTCACATACACATCAGCCTTTTTGGTGTCTCAGTCACCATTATCATAAAGTAAGGCCCTGTCTTTTTTTTGTTTTAAGTCCTAGCCAGAGCAGGTGAGTAAGTAGCTATCCTTAGTGGATGCAGTCTTCAGGGAAGCCCATGACTAGCTCCTTCATCCCTCCAAGTGGTAAGGGAGGAGAAGGGGTATTAAAAAGTAAAGAAAGCTAGATATTGTAAAATAAAGGTTCATAACAAAATAAGTGGTGTACCCTTCAAAATGCAAAGCAATGTATTTATTCTACTGGTATCATCCAAGTTCAGCACAAGCTCTGGGAACTGCCTAAGAGCACATGCATGGTTCATTTCACCTCTTTCCTGACATCCAGGCCCAGAAGCCCTGATGGCCATCAGCTTGAATAAAGCCTGGCACCAGGCTGTGTGAGGAGTAGCAAACAGAAACTACTGTTGGCCAGTTGGTTCCTGGAGAGGGAGTTTTAGAACTACATACAGGTGCAGGAGAAAGACTTGCTTTTCATTCTAAAATGTACTCTACTGTTTGCATTTTAAACTAAGAAGTTGGATTGTTTTTCAATTAAAAGAACTAGTTAATAATTTAAAAAATAATAACCTTACTTTCTCAATGTCTGGCTCTAAGACCTGGGCTAATCACTTAATCCCCTGAGCCTGGGTCCCCTTCTCTGTATAATGAGGCTAATAACATCTCAGGTTCAAGTGCTCAGTGACTTTAGCCTGCCCAGGTCCCTTGCTATCTCTCTGGATCACTTGTCACTGGCCCAGGTGCTCTGGCTCCCAGGAGAGCATGAGCTGCTGCTCAGAGCTGACCCTGGACTAGGATCTGAGACTGCACTCATTCCCCTCCCAGCTAGTCTAACCGAACACTCACCTCCTCTCTTGTCCCCTCCACAGCTACCATCCCCTTCGGTCTACCAGCAGCCACAGTGCTCACTTCTGAGCACTTTCCATACACACCCCAGGCACTCTGGCTCTCAGGCAGATCTCAGGCCCTGGGTGAGAAGGGAGCCCTCCCTCAGAAGGAGGGATCCTGGGGGAAACACTATGTTCAGCCAGTGTGTGAGAGGCTCAGGGATGCTGAGGACAATCTCTCCAGGAGCTGCCCTGGACTTCTGCATTTGTCACAGGCCACAGAAGAGAACACAGCTCTTACTAATCCTGTCAAAGCCTCATCATCTTTCCTCTGCTGTGGCCTGAAGATGTCACGAAAACCACAGGCAGAGCCAGGTGAGTCCGTGGGTTGGAAGTTCAGGGACTGAAGTCTTTATATCTCACTTTGCAAGTCTCAGGGCAACCTTGGGAAAATCCTTGACTTCCTAGCTAATCAAGGGTGCTAACCCTTCACTCAACACCCCGCCCCCTATAGGGACCTTGGTGAAGGGAGCACATAAGGATGAGAGCCCAGCTACAGCTGCTGGAAGAGGAGAGGAAGGCTGCAAGTGCTCTACCTCTGCCAAGGGGGCTGCCATGTAGGTGGGGACCGGGCATAGCTCCCAGATTCCAGCAACTCCACCACTCTGCCAGTGACCCCCCACACTCTGGGCCCATCCAGCTCTGTGTTAGGCTATCAGAATTCTCAGATGTGCTATCTGCCCTTAAGAGGCTTACTGGAAAAATATAATATCCTTGTGTGGAAAAAAAAGTAAAGCAATGCACTCAAGAATTCTTGATGCTGATAGTAGTGAAGCAGCTTCCACAAGGCAATACAGCCTTCATCATCAAGTGAGGACTAAGTGCTGGGAAACAGAGGCAGAAATGCATCCCTGGGCCCAGGCAGTGGGAGTAGATTCTTGGAAGATGCGGGCCACACAATGAGTTCTGAGGCATGTGCTGGATAGGAAAGAGATTTCCAGGTATGTGCTGGGAAAAGCAAGGGTGTCTAAAGCACAGTGACTAAACCAACTTTTAAGGCGCACATAATTTCTGAGGGGCTCAGAGATGAGTGTTGAATTCAGATCCCAGGGGGCATTGAATGCCAAGGTTAAGGAGCCATGGAGTTTCTAGGCAAGGGAGGGCCGGGACCAGAGCTGTGCTTTAAGGAAGTTGATTTGGCCAAGGTATGCCAGATGGACAAGAGAGCAGAGAAGTCACTTAATGGGTGCTTAGCTACGTGTGAGAGGACTGTGAATGTGGCAGAAGCTGACATTGAAGGGAATGAACCTCATACTGCCTGAACATTAGCTTCTTGGATTTTCCTTCAAACTGGAGAAGAAAGTTCCTGAGTAGCCAAGTATTGGGTAGGAGTATGCACTCTCTCAATCTCCAAGGAGAGCAGAGCCTGCACAGCTCCAGACCCAGTCTCAGTGGGACATGGGACATCAAATGTATGGCCAAGTTCTGATTGGACCCAGCCTCTGCACTGGGCTCTAATAGGAGTAACTCTAGAAGAGTCTGGGCTTGAAGTCATAAAGCCTGTGTTCCAACCTGGCTTTGCCACTTATTGCCTATATGACCATGGTCAAGGCCTGAAATCTCCCTATGCCTTAGTTTCCTATAAAATGGGAGATATGCTACTGGCCCTGTCTACTTCACAAGGTTGTTTAAAGACTAAAGGGTACATTATATGTGAAAAAATGTTCTAATGATCATAAAGGAAAAGTTTTGTTTTTTTTTTTTTCTAAATCAGATCTGTGGTTTGTTATTTCTTACCTCCTCCACCCTCATCCCCAACATTTCACTCCCTGTCTTTTGTTTTAGAATCTATATCTGACTCCACATCTCTCAGATTTATTGAATGGATGATTTATCTTTGTTTTCTATAAAACACCTAAGACAATGTTTTCCACCTAGTTGGAGCTCAATAAATGTATAATTGATTAATAAAAGTGAACCTATAGAGGATATTTTAATCCTACTCATCATCCTCCCACTCAGTGATTCATCTTATTGTCAATGTTAACAAAAAAATAATTAGGATGGCAAGTTGGAGATCTTTCCCTTGTCTTCCACTTCCATTCACAAAACCATACAATTCACCTCAGAGGGAGGCGATATAAGGTAGTGGTTTGCAGCACAAGCTTTTCATCTGCTTTAGACAGAGGCTGAATCTGGGATCCGCTACTTACTAGCTATGACCTTGGGCAAGTAATTAACCTCTCCAAATCTCAGTTTCCCCATCCAAAAAATGGAGAAAATATTAGTGTTCCTAAGGTTGCTTTCAAAGATTAGCTGCAAGCTTAGCAGTATTCCTGCAAATAGTAAGTGCTAAATGTTTACACTTTAATCGACATTATTGAGAGCTATTATTGTGATTATTGCTATTATGGTCCAGAGCCAAATCACCATGATTTGGGGAGATTAGTATTTTGGTACAGATTTTTCATTAGTGTGAAGGACTGTGATTGCTCTGTGACTGCCAATGGATTAAGCCTCTCACTGGAGAAAGCAGATGAGGATGAGCTTTGAAATGCCTTGACCCCCAAAGCCAACCTCACATCCATTATCAAGTGGCATCTGGGACTGGGGAAACTGAGTGGATCAGTAGATCTTATGGTGCTACCCCAGCGTTAAGGGTGCAAGTGAATTATAAACAAGGCCCACCTGCTGTGCTCAGAAACAGAACCTGGCAGGAAGGTAATTGCCTGGAACTTGAGCACAAGGGGACACATCAGGAGTGGAACACATTAAACACGGGGAAGAGCAACTTCCCAATACTTTCCTTCTCCCCACAGATCCAAAGAGAAGCCAGCAGGCAAGGGGACATGCATACAGACATCAGATGGGGAACACTCCAGACCATAGAAGAAAGGCTCTCCTGACAACCACAGTTGGCTATCCAGATCCACAGATTTGATAGGAACAGGAGAACATCTAGGTCAGCTCCATGAAGCCTGGTGTTCCTATGTCATTATATGAGTGATCACTGGTAGATAATGAGCTCCCTAAGACTGGTGTAGACAGCGGTACTATTCATTTGTTCATCTACAAACTCAGTATGAATTCATTAGGCATCAGTTGAAAAAGGAAAGAAAGCTAATAAGAAACAAGACATTCTTTGAAAGAGACAGATACAGACATCAGTCACCAGGCACAGGCTGGGAAGTACAGTCATATAGCCAAGGCTCAAGGCAGTGCTGGCACTAGGCAGAGAGATCCCAGTGCTACCCAGGCATGGTTAGGGGAGGCTTTACAAAAAGAGACCCTTGCACTGGTCCTAAGAAATAGACACACATATACACACACACACACACACACACACACACACACACACCATGAATACATATACTATATGCTACACATGCACATACACATACATATACTTATACATACACATACATATACACATATATCCTCAGGCTTTAGGCACCTAAGAGGGAAACATAAGGCCCAGGACTCTCATAGCTCCCCCAAGTTCTTAACACATTCTGAGACCAAAAAGAAAATGATGAACTCAGGTACACAGCAGAAAGCAGTCCTTATCTTTGACCAGGCAAGAAAAGGTAATTCCTTCACCTTCTCACCTTCTTCTAGAAAGATTTCCTAATGATCTGAGAAGTGATTTTATATCTGAAACTTTCCTCCTGGCCTGCCTTTCTCTTCCTCCTCCTGAGAGATCAGACCATGAAGAGGGGCAGTGACATTTCAGGAAGCCGTCAGAGTAGCAGCCAAGTGCATTAGCTCTGGAAGGCTGGGTTCCAGTTGCAGATCCCACATCAAGACATTAACCTCTGAGTCTTAGTTGCCTCATTCATAAAATAATAATAGCAATTATACCTTCCTTATTGGGCTGTTGGCAGTTTAAAACAAGAAAGTGCTTAGTACAGTGCCTGGCACATAGTTGAGTCCTCCATAAACATATTCTAAATATAATTTACAATGGTACCACATCCTTGCTACCTGAAAGCAAACAGCTCTAATGATTTTATTTCACACATTCAATACAGCAAAGAGCATTTTCATCGGCGCTGTTTCGTTGTGAGGAAAAAGAAAGATGGCTGCAGTCAGGCTCCCTCCTGACACCCTTCCGAGTGGAAGTGACTCAGCACTTCTCCCCTTATGTAACCATATGCCAGTATGCATGTGGGGGCTTCCATTATCTGGCAGTGTGTCCTATTGTTTAATCTGCGTATAAAAGAGGCCACTGCCCTGTGAGGCTGGTGTGCCCTTGCTGGAATAAAGAGTAGTTGCCTACAGTATTTTCTTGTACGAGGCTTGTACCCTGTACCTTGGAATCTTGAACCTGCAGCAACACATTCATTCAGCAAGGATTTACTGAGCACCTAATGTGTGGGAGGCTTAAGGTATTATACAAAAATACAGTGTTCTTGTCCTTGAAGCATTTTCGAATACTAAAAAGCATATCTGTGTCCTACACAGCTGTACATACACACAATATTACACATGGACACACATGTATGTACACACACGTGTGTGCATACACACACATATATACACAGAGCCCTCGCCCCTGGAAACATACCATCTATATTTAAAGTATAACTATCCACATTGTTTCACTTGACAGTTATTAAAGTCTAGGCAATAGGCAGCATAAGGATAGCTATACTGTTTTCTGAAAGAGAAAACTGAGGCTGAAAGAAAATAAACGTCTTGCCCAAAGACCAGGGGAAGGGTGTACCAGGGACTAACATTATTGGGCACTCATTTGTACCATGCACATGTGAGTGAGTTAGCCATTTCCACATGGCTACTTCGTCAAGTCCTACAACTACCCTGTGAGCCCCAGTCATAGCACTTCTGAAAAGATGAAGAACAGAAACTTGGTGAAGATATAAGTAATTTGCCAAGGATCACAAAGCTAATAAGTGATAGGCCAGAATGCAAACAGTTTTGTCTGATTCATACCCACCAGCTTATCCCACAGGACCAGAGTAGATTTAATAAGTGGCACTATTCTGATAAATCACAGGTCATTTGGCTGCACCTCCAACAAATAGTGATGGCGGGCCTACTATGTACCGGGCATTGTGCTCTGATAGATAATGCTGTGTCCTTGCAGTTCCTCCCACGTCCCCATGCATCACCTCATCTTGGGGTCTTTGCATGGCTCTGCCCTTTGCCTAGAACATTCTTCCCCCAGAAGAGCTGGCACATATCTTCACTTTCTTCCAGAACCTGATTCAAATCTCAAAGGTGGTCTTTGTCCTCCCTGCTCTACTTCCTTTATTTCTATAGTAATTACCACCTCTTAGTTTATTATATAGTTTACTTATTTATTATATTTCTTATTTATGTAGGTTGTCTCTATACACACTTACTAAAATGTAAGCTCCCCAAGAGAAGGGATTTTGTCTGCTTTGTTCTTTATGTGTTCAAAGCACCTAAAATAATATCTTCCTATAGCAGGTGTTCAATAAATGTGCTGACTGAATATGAGAAACATGAGACGAGTTACATGGGTGTTAAGATTAAACATACAGACTTCTGGTCAATATGGCATAGAAGATCAACACTGTGCATGCCTCCTCTCACAACCACATCAAACTTATAACAAAATATAGAACAATCATCACTGGGAGTCACCTGAGGTCTGGCTGAACAGAAGTCCTACAACAAGGAACACACAGAAAAGACTAACTCGAGACTGGTAGAAGGGGCAGAGATGCAAAACGGGCTGGTCTCACATCCATTTGTTGCAGTTGAGAATTGGGGAAAATATCTCCACTGCAAAGGTGCCCCTGGAAGAGCAAGGGATACCAGCCCCACACTAGGCTCACAAGCCTAGTATTCCAGTGCAGGGAAGAGAGATCCCCACAACTTCTGGCTGTGAAAATCAGTGGAAATTGTGGCTGGGTGAGATGGAGGGCTGAGGGAGTCACAGACTTTCCTATTAATAGGCCCATATGCTGACTTACTCGGTTACAGACTCATGCTCTGAGCTCCACTGCTGGTACAGCTGCCTAAAAGGTGCCAGACACATATGAGGAGGAACTGAGTTGTCTGGCTTCAGGGTCAGGGCTGGAGGGGCAGCTTTCTCCTAGACAGAAGTGCTGGCACACTCTTCCTTTGTTGAGTCCTCCCTCGCCCGGCTTGCAGATGCAGGCACCCACGATATCTGAGTCTCCATCAACCTGGTTAACACAGGTTGCCCTTCCTAAGACCCCACTCCTCTCAACTTGTGGACCTGGCCAAGCTGCCTCCAGTGTTTTTTTCCATACAAATGGCCTGTCTTGACTCATTTTTAAAAATCTCTGCAGACTTCCCAAAAGTCTCTCAAATATTCACAAAACCCAAAGCAGCACCTGTCTTCAGCATGCCCTGTACCTCTTGTTGAGTAGCCCCAAGCCTGGTACTAAATGTAACTGGCCTCAGTTCCTGGCTTGGCCTCTCGAAGCACCTAAAAGCCCACCATGAGAGGCAGCTACCTGTGGATTGCTTGGTGACTCTTGCCAGGTGGCCTTGGATAGTATACAGGCTGCAGCTGAATTTGTCCTACATCTGGGCCCCTACTAGGAGGCCCTTGGGCCAACATGCCCAGTGGCTGGCTTTGACCAGAGCAGGAGCACTGCCCAGGTCTGTATCTGAGGAGGACACATCCAAAGGGTGGAGTGGGCAGGCAACAGAGCCCTGCTAAAGTGAATCCTGCTTTGTAGGGTAAGCCCCTCATTAGCCAGTCCTCATAACCAATTATCCCGAGGGTCAATCCCTCCCATCAACATGCAAACAGCAACCAAGGCTCAACTACAACAGGAGGGCACACACAACCCATACAAGGGATACACCTTGAATATCTGGCTCAGGTAACCAGGGAAGACTGTGCCATTGAGCTCCACAGGATACCATATACATAAAACCACTCTACTAAGCCTGGGAGACTCAGGAGCCCTACATAATACATAGAAATGAAATCAGGGAGGCAGCAAAAAGGGAGAGACAAAAACACATGTCCCAAATGAAAGAAGAGAGCAAAATTTCAGAAAAAGAACTAAACAAAATGGAGATAATAAATCTACCAGATGCAGAGTTCAAAACACTGATTATTAGAATGCTCAATGATCTCAGCGAGAACTTCAACAAAAAGATGGTAAGCATAAAAAAAGCTGTAGAAATGAAAGTCAGAAATGAAAAATACAATAACAGAAATTAATAATACACTAGAAAAAAATCAACAGATTAGCCGAAGCAGAATATCAGATCAGTGAGTTGGAAGATGAGGTAGCAGAAAATACCACATCAGAGGAGAAAAAAGAAAAAAGAATCTAAAAAAATTGAGGATAGTTTAAGTGGTCTCTGAGACAACATCAAGTGTACCAAAATTCACAACATAAGAGTATCAAAAGGAGGAGAGAGAGAGAGAGAGAGGGCGGGGGGCGGGGGGCAAGGAATTGAAAAACTATCTGAAGAAATGATGATGGGAAACTTCCCCAACCTGGTGAAGGAAATAGGCATGTGACCCTAGGAAGCTCAGAGTCCCAAACAAGATTAACCCAAAGAGGCCCACACCAAGACACATGATAATTAAAATGCCAGAGGTTAAAGACAAAGAGAGAGTCTTAAAAGTAGCAAGAGAAAAGCAATTAGTTACCTACAAGGGAACTCCCATAAGAATGTCAGCTGATTTCGCAATAGAAATTTTCCATCCCAGAAGGATTTGGCACAAAATATTCAAAGTGATGAAAAGTAAAGACCTATGTCCAAGAGAAGCTATCATTTAGAATTGAAGGGCAGATAAAGAGCTTCCCAGATGAGAAAAATCTAAAAAAGTCATCACCACCAAGCCAGTAGTACAGGAAATGTTAGAGGGACTTCTTAAAGAAGAATAAAATATGTATCAAAAATACAAATAATAAAATGGCAATAACTACATGTCTATCAACAAGTACTTCAAATGAAACAATTAAATGCTCCAATCAAAAGATAGGGTGGCTGAATGGATAAGAAAACAGACTCTTACACATGCTGCCTACATAGACTCTCTTCAGATCGAAAGACACACAGACTAAAATAAAGGGATGGAAAAAGATATTTCATGAAAATGGAAACAAATAAAAAAAAGCTTGGGTAGTAATACTTATACCAGACAAACTAGAGTTTGAAACAAAGGGTTTAAGAGATAAAGAAGGATCCAGTACTTCCACTTCTGGATACTTATCCAAAGAAACCCAAAATATCACTTTGAAGGGACATGTGCATCATATGTTCATTGCAACATTATTTACAACAATAAGATATGGAGGCATCCTGACTGTCTTGTCCAATAACGAAATGAATGATGGATAAAGAAGAGGTGGTACACACACACACACACACACACACACACACACACACACACACACAATGGAATGTTACTCAACCATATAAATGAATAAATGAATGAATGAATGAATAAAACCTTGCCACCTGCAAAAACATGATGGACCTAGAGGGTATTGTGTGGAGTAGAATAAGTCAGACGGAGAAAGACAAATATCATATGATTTCACTTACACGTAGAATCTAAGGAATGAACTAAACAAAACAGAAACAAACTCATGGAAACAGAGAACGTTTTGTGTTGCCACATGGGAGGGGAGTTTGGGAGATGAGTGAAAAAGAAAAAGGTTTTAAGAAGTACAAACTGGTAGTTACAAAATAGTCATGGGGATGTAAAGTATAGTATAAGAAATATAGTCAATAATACTGTAATAACTATATATGGTGTCAGATGCATACTCGATTTATAGGGGTGATCATTTCATAAGATATATAAATATCTAGTTACTATGTTGTACACCTGAAATATCGTATGTCAACTATAATTGAAAAATAATTTAAAAAAAAAGATTAAACATTCACAGGGCTAAGACTGTGGGCATTCTGGGGAGGGAGCTGTGGCCACCAGAAGTTTCTAATTTCTGCCAGGGAAGGTTGGCTTTAGAAGCATGTAGATTCTACACCTTCCTACTGATTACTGTGACAATTCAGAGACAGAAGCAACATTAGAAGCTTCCTATCTGAAATGTTTTGACACAAAAAAAGATGAAGCAAGAAGGACATCCGAGAATTTCTCTTTGTCCTGGATACAAGGAGAATCCAAGGCCACTGCTGAATGCGTCCAAGCCCAGCTAAAGAAGGACACCAGGCTCTGCTTATTAGCACATCCTGAAGTGACAGGAATACAGAGAATGAGCAGGGCAAAGGTGGGTCCTCACAGCCTGGAAAGCCAAGAGAGCCAGTAGAACAAACCCTTGGTGCCGAAGAGAGATCCCAGAATCTCAGAGCTACAAGGAACCTTGGAGATCACCTAGAAAAGGCTCCTCACACAAAGCTCAAAGAGGAAAAATGACTTAACTGTGGTCAAAAGTTTGTACTTTTGATCTGAGTCTCCTGACTGCTGGATCAATGATCTTTTCATGGTAGTATTCGCTTTTGTCTGTCTGTTTGTTGTTTTTAATGTCTTTCACAAACCAGCTCTATACCAGGCACTGGGGGTATAAGATACTGTGTGACACAGATAAACAAAGAGAGGGCCATCAAATTAAAATACAAAGTCAGCATAACCATGGAAAAAGTGTTTCCTGGTTGCCACAGGAACTCTGAGAAGATGTACCTAAGCCAGTGAGAGAAGCAGTTTGCCATCCCAAAATATTACTTTGAGGATATTATTTTAAGCTGGTTATTTTTAAGAAACGAAAGACTCAGAAAGAACCTTTGAACTTCTCTCTAACTGCATAAAAGAATTTAGATAGAGGACCTCCTAAGAAGGGAGCTATTGTCATAGATAACTATAGTTTAATATAAATCAGGTGTGATAGACAGGGAGGAACATAGCAAGGCCCATTTGATCAAAGTCCTTTATGTCCCATGGTTAAAGATGGCCCAGAAAACATTGATTTACCAAACATTTGCATTTCTATCTCCATGTGAATTGCTTTCCTGCCCTTTGAAGTACCAAATCACATCTCCATATAAACCTCAACTGCCCAATGTGTCTGTCCTCAGGTCTCATATGTGGGCCTCTTTGGGTTCATCTTTTCTGAGACTCTCTGAACTTCCTAGAATTGCATGTCTATTTCCTTCACCAGGTGAGGGAAGTTTTCCATCATTATTTCTTCAAATAGCTCTTCAACATCTTGTATTCCTTCTGGTACCTCTATAACATGAATAATTCTACATTTAATTGTGTCTCATAGGCTCCTTAAATTATTATTATAGCCTCGGCTTCTTTTTTCTTGCCATTCTGATTGAGTGTCCTTGGCTTCCCCACCCTCTATATAGGTGGTTCAATATCTTTTTCATCCACTCTGTTGATTCCCTCTAATATCCTCTCCATCTCAGATAATGTTTTCTTCATTTCTGACTGGTTATTTTTTATAATTTCCATTTCCATTTTTACATTTTTTATCTCTTTGTTAAAGTTCTCACTGAGTTCATCTATACTTTCCCTAAGTTCATTGAGCATCTTTATAATCAGTGTTTTGAACTCTGCATCTGCACCTGTTAAGATTCAGCAAGCAATCTACAGATGCTATGCTTATAGTTGCCTCAAGAGCCCACACCAGAAACCGAGTTCAGCTGCCACTAGTGTGCGTCTTTGCGTTGCCCAGCAAGGAGCACAGGACTCTCTGAGCACACAACTGGATGTGGTTTGGGTGGGGCCACTAGTTGGGGGAGATGGAGTTTTAGGGAATCCTCTAGGCAGAGAGACCTCTGTTCACCAGTTTGACGATGTCTCAGCTATGGCGGTCCTGAGTCTGCATTCTGGGAGGGGAGAGGGCTCAACAGAGGAACAACAGATACCGCCAGCACTTCTGCATGGGAGAGAGCCTCGCCTCCAGCCCTTACTGCAACAACTCAGTGTCCTCCTGTAAGTCTCTGGTGCTGCCCCATGCAGTCAGCCTGGCGCCAGTGTTCAGAGTGAGTAGTTTCATCACCGCAAAAGTCCACTTGCAGACATGGCCCCTTTAAGAGGCGTCTGCAGCTGCCGGCTGCCGCTGCCATAGCTTCTGTCCCACTCAGCCTCTCAAGAGCAGCAGCCTAGCATCCTCGCCCCCTCCTACCTTCTACTGTTGCAAGGTGATTTCTTATTTGTCTTCCTAGTTGTAGTGCTTCTATTCATCTAGATCCCAGGCAACTGCTTGCTGTTTGCTCTGTGTTTTTTTCACAAATTTGGCATGGTCACAAGAGGGATGAATAGAGCCTCTATCATCTATGCAATTTTATTTTCTTTCCTCTCTCCCCTCCCTCACGGTTTTGGCGAGCCAGCTAGGAGACACTACTGGCTAGATATGTCACTTTGGGACTGCCTCAGATACAGGAATCGTGGGGCATCTGACACAGGCTGGTGTAGGTAAGAGTTCTTGCCATGTTGGCACCCCCAGATCACTGTCTGAAGGATACAGTGGAAGCAAAAATGGCAAGAATCTTTTTTCTCTTTCTAAATTTATATTAGCAGGAGAAAATGTTGGCAAAACTAGTTTTTTGGGCAAACATGATTCTGTAAAGATTTAGTTTATGTACTCTTGTTTTGTTGATCCCACTCCTCTCAGAGACCTTCATTATCTCCACCAGCTAGAATATGCATACGCATCTGATGGGCAGCCAAACAGAGTGTAGATCCAAGATTAGGAAATCTATAATATTATTCTGTTTAAAGGGGGAAAAAATATATAATTCCTTGTGTTTTGGAACAGCTATTTAAAGACAGAGCCCTTCATTTTTTCTTAGGTTAACTCTGGGAGTGAACTTTTGGATCTTACAAGGGCTGCGTCCTTTGCACTCCCTTATGGATACCTCTTGCATTCATAGTTAAACTGTAAAAAGGTTTATTGATTTGATTCACTATTGAGATTAATAGATTCTACCTTCAATAGCCAGATGATGGATCCTTTGTATTGGAAAATGCTTCTAAATTGAAAACTTTGTAGAGAATTCTTACTGTAAACAGCTGTTTATTGGTACTTAAAAAAAACACAAAAATTAAAAAATAGAAATAAAAATATAATGACTAAAGAACAAAAACCAATTTGAGAAGCTTTATCGAATTAGCTACTTCAGCTTCCCCCAATGGGTTTTTACAGATGATAATGAAAACATTAGATTAATTAACAAGTGAAGGTGACAGGCTAATGGGAAAGTCATAGTTATTATTTTCCCCACAAGGTAAAAAAAAAAATTTTAAGTTATTAAGAAATAAGGTGAATAGAGCAAATGCTAATAGCAGCAAAAGAAAGAGGAAACAGAAAGGGAAGAGTCACAAGACACGTCTCAAGAGGGTGGAAATCTTTAGATGGTTATTAGGGAATAGGATAAATAAAACACATTGATAAGATTAAAACAAAGATTTTAATACAGCATTTTCAAAGGGTGGGTGGGTAAAAGCGACCCCATGCTGGTCTCCCAACATTAAAGGGCCCCAAACAACTCTGCTCAAATTATTCCAGTTTGGAGAAATTTAAAAACCTGGAAAGCAGAGATCATAATGAGAAATCTAATCAATAATAGTTTGGGGCAGCAGTTAGGCTCATTTAATTAGGACCCCCACATACTGTGGTAAAAAAAAAAAATGGCGAAGCTCTGACTGGGGCTACAATTAGATTGAGAGAATGTAAAAATGTAATGGTAAATAACATAAAAGTTGGAATGTTTAAGCAGATATTATATAAAGAAGTTGTCTCTAGTTGACCTGAATGTTTAATGGGAATAGAACATTTCCCCTACCCAGTACTGTACATCAAAAACTTGTTAAGTCCTAATGAAGGCTAGAGATAGGGATATCTAAGAGTTGATGAAATTAAGGTAAAAGTTTATAGCAGAATTGGTATATTTGTTTTCTTTTTCTGCCTTATATAATAGAATCTATTTTAGTTATTTATTTATTTATTTATTTATTTATTTATTTTTTCAATTAGAGTTAACATTCAATATTATTTTATATATGTTTCAGGTGTGCAACATAGTGGTTAGATATTTATATAATTTACAAAATGATCCCTCCAATTAGTCTTGTACCCACCTGGCACCACACATAATTATTACAACATTATTGGCTACATTCACTACGCTGTAGTTCACATTCCTGTGATAATTTTGTAACTACCAATTTGTACTTCTTAATCCCTTCACCTCTTTCACTCAGTCCCCAAACCCCCTCCCATCTGGCAATCACCAGTTTGTTCTCTGTATCTATCAGTCTGTTTCCATTTTCTTTGTTAGTTTATTTTGTTCCACAGATAAGTGAAATCAAATGGTATCTGTCTTTGTCTGACTTATTTCACTTAGCATAATACTTTCTAGGTCCATACATGTCATTGCAAATGGTACAATTTCATTTTTTTAATTTATGGCTGAACAATATTCCATTGTATATAAGTACCACATCTTTTTTATCCAATCAACTATTGATGGGCACTTAGGTTGCTTCCATATCTTGGCTATTGTAAAAAGTGCTGCAGAAAACATAGGTTTGCAAGTATTTTTTCCAATTAGTGTTTTGGTTTTCTTTGGGTAAATAACCAGAAGTGAAATTACTGGGTCCAATTTGCAATTCCACCAACAGTGTACAAGGGTTCCCTTTTCTCCACATGTTCACCAGCACTTGTTGTTTTTGATTTACTGACAGGTGTGAGGTAATAACCCATTGTGGTTTTAATTTGCATTTCTCTGATGACTAGTGAGTTGAGCATTTTTTCATGTCTATTGGTCATCTCTATGTTCTCTTTGTAGAAATGCCTATTGAGGTCTTCTGTCCATTTTTAATTAAATGTTTTTTTTTTTAAGTTTTCAGTTGTATGAGTTCTTTATAAATTTTAAATATTAACCTCTTATCAGACATATCAATGGCAAATTCCTTCTCCCATTCAGTAGATTGTCTTTTCATTTTTTGGTTTCCTTTGCTGTGCAAAACCTTTTTAGTTTGATATAGGCCTATTTGTTTATATTTTCTTATTTCCATTACCCAAAGAAATATATCAAAACAATATTTTTAAGAGTAATGTCAAAGAGTTTACTGCTTATGTTTTCTTCTAGGAGTTTTATGGTTTTGTCTTTTACATTTAAATCTTTAATCCATTTTGAGTTTATTCTTGTACATGGTTTAAAAAAGTGATCCAGTTTCATTTTTTTTTTGCATGTATCTGTCCAGTTCTCCCAACACCATAAATTGAATAGACTGTTTTTACCCATTGTATATTCTTGCCTCCTTTGTCATAGCGTAATTGACCCATATAGGTATTTCTAGGCTCCTATTCGGTTCCATTGATCTATGTTTCTGTTTTAATGCCAGTTACATGTTGGTTTTATTACTATAGCTTTGTAGTACACTTTGATATGAGGTAGCCTGATACCTCTAACTTCATTCTTTCTCAAGATGTTCATGTTTATTTGGGGTCTTCTATGGTTCCATGTTAATTTTAGTATTTGTTAGTTCTGTGAAAATATACCATTGGTATTTTGATAGGAACTGCACTGAATCTATAGATTGCTTTGGGTAGCATGGACATTTTAGTGATGTTAATTATTCTTATCCATGAGTATGGTATATGCTTCCATTTATTTATATGTTCTTTAATTTCTTTCTTCAATGACTTATAATTTTCTGAGTATGGGTCTTTTACCTCCTTGGTTAAATTTATTCCCAGGCATTTATTTATTTATTTATTTTTATGGAATTGTGAGTGAAATTGTTTTCTTAATTTCTCTTTCTGATAGTTTACTATTGGTGTATAAAAATGCAACCAATTTCTGAAAATTAACTTTGTCTCCTGCTACTTTACTGAATTCAATTATGAGTTTTAACAGTTTGTTGGACTTCTTAGGGTTCTCTCTATATAATATCATCCACAAATAATGACAGTTTTACTTCTTCTTTTCCCATCCGAATGCCTTTTCTTTCTTTTTCTTGTCTGACTGCTGTGGCTAGGACTTCCATTACTATGTTAAGTAAAAGTTGTGAAAGTGAACATCCTTGTCTTGTTCCTTATCTTAAGGAAAACACTTTTAGATTTTCCCCACTGAGTATAATGTTAGTTGTGGGTTGGTCATATATGGCTTTTATTATGCTGAGGCATGTTCCTTCTATTCCCACTTTGCTGAGCGTTTTTATCAAAAATAGGTGCTGGATTTTGTCAAATGCTTTTTGTGCATCTCTTGATATGATCATACGATTTTTCTTTTAATTTGTTAATGTGGTGTATCACATTAATTGATTCGAAGATATTGCATCAATCTTGCATCCCAGAAATAAATCCCACTTGATTATGGTCTATGCTATCTTTAATGTTTGTTGAATTTGGTTAATATTTTGTTGAGGATTTTTGCATCTATGTTCATTAGGAATATTGGCCAATAATTTTTTTTTTTTTTTGTAATGTCTGTGTCCATTTTGGGAATCAGGGTAATGATGGCTTAGTAAAATAAGCATGGGAGCCTTCCCCTCTCTTGAATTTTTTAGAATTGTTTGAGAAAAATAGGTGTTAATTCTTCTTGAATGTTTGGTAAAATTCATGAAGCCATCCAGTCAAGACTTTTGTTTGTTGGGGGTTTTTTGATTAATAATTCAATTTGGTTAGTAGTAATCAGTCAGTTCAGATTTTTTGTTTCTTCTTGACTCAGTCTTGGGAGATTATATATTTCTAGGAATGAACTCATTTCTTCCAGATTGTCCAATTTGTTGGCATATAATTGCTCACAGTATTTTCTTATATTCCTTTGTATTTCTGTGGAATCCACTGTTACTTCTCTTTCATTTCTGATTTTATTTATTTGGGTCTTCTCTTTTTTTCTTGATGAGTCTGTTTAAAGTTTATCAATTTTATCTTTTCAAAGAACCAGATCTTAGTTTCATTGAGTTTTTGCATTGATACTTAGACTTTTTTATTTCTACTCTGATTTTTATTATGTCCTTCCTTCTACTCACTTTGGGCTTTGTTTGCTGTTCTTTTTCTAGTTCCTTTAGGTGTAAATTTAGTTTGCTTATTTGAGGTTTTTCTTTTTTCTTGAAGTAGGCATGTATTGCCATGAATTTCCCTCTTAGGACTGCTTTTGCTGTGTCCCACAGATTTTAGGTTGATGTGTTTTCATTTTCATTTCTCTCAAAGTATCTTTTGATTTTTTTCCTGATAACATTGTTAACCCATTCATTGTTTAGTAGCATGTTATTTAGCCTCCAAGTGTTTGTGTATTTTTAGTTTTTTTTTTTCCTGTAATTGATATCTAGTTTCATACCACTGTAGTCAGATATGATTTCAATCTCTTTAAATTTATTTAATTTGTTCTGTGGCCTAACATGTGGTCTATCATGGAAAATGTTGCACGCACACTTGAGAAGAATGTATATTCTGCTGTTTTGGGTGAAATGCTCTAAAAATATCAATTAAATCCATCTGATCTAGTGTGTCATTAAGGCTGATGTTTCTTGTCGATTTTGTCTAGATTTATCCATTGATGTCAGTGGGGTATTAAATTTCCCTATTATGACTGTATTACTATCAATCTTTCTCTTTATGTCTATCAATATTTGTTTTATATATGTAGATGCACGTATGTTGCATGCATAAATGTTAACTAGGGTTATATCCTCTTGTTGGATTTATCCCTTTATCATTATATAATGTTTTTTTTTTTGTCTCATTATAACTTTGTTTTAAAGTCTATTTTGTACACCAGCTGTTTTTTCATTTACAGTTTCATGAAGTATCTTCTATCCCTTTATTTTCAGTTTGTGTGTCTTTTAATCTGAAGTGAGTCTCTTCAGACAACATATGTATGGGTCTTGTTTTCTTATCCATTCAGCTTCTCCATGTTTTTTTGTTTTGTTTTGTTTTGTTTTGTTTTGTTTTGTTTTGTTGGTTAGAGTATTTAATCCATATACATTTAAAGTGATTATTGATAGATACATAGTTATTGCCATTTTATCATTTATTTTTATGTTCTTCTCCCCCACTACCCTTTTCTTCTTCTTAAGTAAGTCTCTTAACATTTCTTGTAATCCTGGTTTAGTGGTGATTAATTCCTTTAGCTTTTTTCCAGTCAGGAAAACTCTTGATCTCACCTTCAATTTTAATTGATAGCCTTGCTGGTTAAACTAGTCTTGGTTGTAGGGCCTTGCTTTTCATCACTTTGAATATTTCATACCAGTCCCTTCTGACCTGCAAAATTTCTATTGAGAAATCAGCTGATATTTTGTGGGAGTAAAGCAGCTTGTAAATCTAGCTGCCTTTCCCTTGCTGCTTTTAAAATTCTCTCTTTGTCTTGTCTGGGACTTTGTGGCCTTTCTGAGGTATACGTCTATTTCTTCACCAGGGTGGGGAATTTCCCATCATTGCTTCTTCAAATAGGTTTTCAAATTTTTGCTTTCTCACTTTTTCCGGTATTCCTATGATGCAAATGTTGGTACGCTTGCGTCCCAGAGGCCCCTTTAACTAGTCTCAATTTCTTTTTTTTTTTTGTATTCTTTTTTTTTTTTTTTTGCTTTTCCAATTGGATGTTTTCTGTTACCTTGTCTTCCAAATCACTGATTTGATCCTCTGCTTCATCTAATCTACTATTGATTCCTTCTAGTGTATTCTTCAGTTCTATTATTGTATTCTCCATTTCAGACTGGTTCTTTTTTTATGGTTTCCATGTCTTTTTTTTTTTTTCCATGCTTACTATCTCTTTGTTGAAGTTCTCACTGAGATCATTTATTCTTCCTCTATATTCATTGAGCATCCTTATAACCACTGTTTTGATCTCTGTATCTGGTAGGTTGTTTGCCTTCATTTCATTTAGTTCTTTTTCTGGAGTTTTCTCTTGTTCTTTCATTTGGGACATGTTCTTTGTTATCTCAGTTTGGCTGCCTCTTTGTTTCTATGTATTAGGTAGAGCTGCTATGTCTTCTAGTTTTGGCTAGGTTTCCTTATATAGTAGATGTCTTGTGTGGCCCAAGGGTATTCTCCCCCTGATCACCTGTGCCAGGTGATTCAGGAGTTTCTCCTGTGTGACTTATGTGTGCCCTCCTATCAGGAGTTTCTTCTGTGTGACTTATGTGTGCCCTCCTATCAGGAGTTTCTTCTGTGTGACTTATGTGTGCCCTCCTATTGTAGTTGGGCATTGATTGCTGTTGGCCAGTCATTGGGTAAGACAGACTCTCAGGCTGACAGGCTGTGAAGCTTGGCCATGCCCACAGCATATGGGCTGCTGCATTGGTGTTGACTCCATGGAATGGGATTAACCCCAGTGGGCTCATGTGCCTGTTGATACCACTCTTTGGGTGTGCTACGTGTGTGGCTAATCAGGTGGTCCTCTGTTAAGGTATGACACCAGCCTCTGGTTGTGTTGGTTTCTGAGACCCTCGGGAGAAACTCCCATGCAGGCCTAGGTCAACTGCTGCCTATGACCAGCTCGGGGCTACCTGGTAGAGCCACAAAGCTATCTGTGGTTGGTCACTGCCTGTACTGGACCTGGGTCATGCAGGAAAGGTCACACAATGTACTGAGGCTGGCTACGCCCAGTACCGGGCCTGGAGCAGCTCAGCAAAAGGCCTAGGGCACCCCAAGACCTGTCCATAAGGCTCCACAGCTGAATGAATCTCAAGCAGTACACAAGTTGGATGAAGCAGGGTCATAGAGAGTCACTAACTTGGGGCAAGTGTGTTCCCCAGGTAGTGCAGATTCAGATTTGATTCCATGCTGAGCCTGCAGCCACTCATGAAAGTCTCAGGTCATACCGAGGCCAGCTGCTGCTTGCCTTGGACCCACAGACCCCCAAGATTTGTTCAGGAAATACTACAGCTCATGCCAGGGCTGGTTGCCTGCCACTGAAAGTGTCTCCCAAGATACACGTTCTGAGGCCTGTTGATTGGTGTTCTAGGAGCCTTCTGCCAAGAGTACAGGGTGTGGCTGGTTCCCCAGCTACAAAATTGCTACCAGCCCAACACCAGGGCTCCCCAGGCCAGCGTTCTAGTGCTAAGAAGAAGAGTCCCTACAAAATTTGACTGTGAAAGTCCCCAGATTCTGAACATCCAGATGAGACAGAAGGCAGCTGGACATCCATACATTCCTTTAAAGGCTTGCACACAGGCAACGGAGATTCAGATTTGGCTGTATTGGGGGAGGGCTCAAAACAGACAAGATGGCACTCACCTGTAGGTTACACAGGAGAAGGGCTCAACACGGGGAAAATGGTTGCTGTCTCTCTATCCCTTGCTTGAAGTCACACAATTCAGTTTTTCCCTGTATGTCTCTGGCACCTCCCGAACTGCTGTCCTTCTGCCAGAGTCCAGGATGAGAGCCTGTAAGCGAGTGAGTCTTTGTGCTGATTTTCAGTCAGATTTTGTAGTCACTCCTCTTCCTGGAACTGGAACGCTGGGCTGGGGAGCCCCAGTGTTGGACTGGGGCCCCTCGCTCCTCCTGCAGGATCTCCGCAGCTGAGATATCACTCCTGATGCTCAATTGCCACATGTGGGTGAGGAACCAGCCTGTTTTAGGTCTCTGCCCCTTCTACCAGTCTTGATGTGGCCTCTTCTTTATATCCTTAGTTACAGAAGTTTTGTTCATCCAGTCTTCAGATAGTTCTCCAGGTTGATTTTTCCATAATTTAGTTGTAATTTTAATGTGGTCATGGGAGGAGGCAAGCATAGTGTTTTCCTACTCTGCCATCCTGACCAGCTAGAATTGGTATATTTGAACAGGCTTTATGTAATATGATTGTCTCTTTCACCTGATTGTATTATGGAGATGGAAACTTTATCTGACTAGGAAACATTTCTTCAACTAAGTATAGTAAAACAGAAGGCATATAAATCTATCCTTCAAACAATATTAATTAGACATGCTAAGTGGGAATCAGTAAGACTGCCTGGGTTTAAGTAAGTTTATCTACTTTTAGCTTCTTTTTACAGAGAAACTAAAAGGTATATCTGAATCTATTTAAAAAATATTTTGTTCTTTGTTGAAGAACCACATTTCTAAAAATTATGAAACATATTTTCCAGTAAAAGAGCCTATATTTTTAGAGGTTATAAAATATATTCATGGGTTTGCCAATGAACAGAATGTTGACATTACTAATCATAATTGCTTACTTTCAAATTTTCATTAGAAATTAAGATTTCTAATGCTTCAAAATTCTAATTACTATGGAAAGAATTAATATATGTTTTTGGTAAAAGAAAGCATAAGGTATAGAAAGCATTTTAAGAAAATTAAAATAAAATGGTTCGTCTTAAGATAAGTTGGTAATTTCTGAATGTGTAAGAGAACGAGACAAACTAAATTGAACATGAAAGTGGTAGAACATTTGCAAAAAGAAATCTTGAGAAAGAAAATTTAATGTGTGGTCAAGCTGAATGAGATTGTAAAGAATATAATTAAGTATGTGAATTTAAATATCAAAAGTAAACTGGTACAAAATTTAAAATGGTTGTCTCTCTTTAATTAAAAAAAGGACTGTTTTATTGGACTATTGGTCTACTCCTGGTAGATATGAAAATGTTTCTGCCTAGAAAGTAAAGATTCTGTGTTTTATCAAAATAATTTTCTGTTTTCTGTTATCATGCATCCTGATTACTTAAGAAAACTGAATCTTCTCAATAGTAAGAGCTAAAATTTTGCTAACAATTATGTAACTTTCTATATCTGTCCTTGAAACATTTTATTGCCATTTTAGTTAAATAGATAATTAAGTATTGTTTCATAATGATCTGTGATCTTTTTAGTCAAATGTACAAACCTTTTGATATATTTTAGCAAATGTCCCAAGATTAAAATTTTAAATAGTCTTTTTCTTGACCTGGAAATAAATTTGAGGTTTTTCAGAGGGCCCCTGAAACACTTCAAAAAAATTGCTTTCTTTCCTTATAAAAGAAAGATATTAAACTAATCAGGCTTATCTGGTGTGTGGAATTGCATGGGAAGTATTGTCAAATAAGTGATTATAAACTTTTAGAGTATATTGTATGGGTAAATATTATTAATATAAATATTCCCAAAATTGTATAAAATTTCTTAAATTCTGATATATGTCCTTATGTAATGTTTTCACTTGTAATTCTAGTTTTTTTAAAATGTTGTATGTCTAAGCAAATTTCCTTGTAAACTGCATTATATTTAATCACAAGCATTTTAAATCTTTGTCATTTATAGAGTGTCATTGTCTTACTCGATGCTTTTGTAGACATGTTTCATCTTTTAGGGATTCATAGAAAGGACTCTGACACTTGCTCTAAAATATAGGTTTTTAATAAACTTGGAATGTTATGTTTGA
Source organism: Pteropus alecto (assembly GCF_000325575.1). Taxonomy (NCBI): domain Eukaryota; kingdom Metazoa; phylum Chordata; class Mammalia; order Chiroptera; family Pteropodidae; genus Pteropus; species Pteropus alecto. The sequence goes on along the minus strand of NW_006492031.1, from coordinate 186,720 downwards.
GAAAGACATGTATAGACTCAGATATGACCAGATAGCTTTAAGGCACTAGATTAATTCTGGAAGCCAATCAAAAGCCCCCTTAAAAAAATCAGCCTGGTATCTTGCTTATGGGGTTCCCAGCAACATTACCAGTTGAGCAAAAGGCGATCACTTCCCAGTAGGAGCAGGAATCTCAGGATATATAGAGAACCTTGAGAAAAGAGGAATCAATCCAAATCTAAAGGTATTGAAAGCAAAGTGAAGGGGGAAGCATGTTTGCATTTAAACCTTTTTAGGAGGTCGAGCTGACAAAACATGGTGATTGGATGTAAATCATGAAGAAATAGGAAATAAAGATGACTTTCAGACTTCTAGACTATGCAAGTGTATGGACACTGGTGACACTTACTGAGACAGAGACCACCAGAGAAGAGATGGGGGAGGGTCAAAGAGGAATGATAAAGTAGGAGAAACAGTAAGCTCAGAGATGCCAGGAGCACCTGCTGTATGTCTATCAAGATGAGGAGAATAAATAGCAGGCCTTTGTAATTCTTCCATTCAGAGCTCAGATGGTAGGTGAGCCACAACTTCACCTTTTCATCTCTGTCCATAGTGTTCTTGATTCAGCCTGCCTTCGGGCAGGTGTGCCTCTTAGACTGTGACTTCTTTCCCAGGGGCTGACCCTCTACTCATGTAAGGTCAAGGAGTCACCTTGCATATTGATGATAAGAAAGGCACAGAAAATTACTTCTAATTCCTGAAAAAGTTCCTGCTTATCATGCCACTTTAGAAGATACAATTGAAGGGCAGTAGAGGATGGTAATGAAGAGCACATACTCTCAGGACAAATTCCAGCTCCACCATCAACTGGCTTATTTGGAAAACAGGATTAAAAATAAGTGCTTCTTAAATGAGTTAATATTTATTAAAGAGCTTAGAAAGGTTTCTGGCACATAGTAAGTGCTACATAATTGTTAAATTAGTATAAATACATGTATAAGATGAAAATTTAGATTTCATCACTAGGAACAAGATAATTGGGGGTAGAGG
>NW_006492031.1:177879-185678 GCF_000325575.1 Pteropus alecto | reverse complement strand
AAAAGGGCCCAGGAGAAAGAAGGAGCATTCTGCAGTGTTGGCTTTAAGCACTCTGGCATACTTCACCATGGAAAAAAACTTAGTTGAGCCAAATTAATATATTAAAACAGTCATAGCCTCAGATCACTCTAAGAAATCATTATTCTGCATGCGAAACTTCTTAAAGAAGTAATGTTTACCTTGGAAACACAGCAACTGCACCTCAAATGGCTTTACTGTATATGTAATTTGACCAGCCTCCATTACATTAGGGGAGGTAATTCTGCTTTATGTATCAGGCTCTCACTAAAGCACTGCAATTCACAGCACATTCGTCATGCAGCTAAGCAAAGTGTATGCAAATAAAGAATAACCTGCTCAATCAACACTACTACTCATCCAGAGAGCCTGAAAAGATACTCACTATGACTGTGAATGGTATCTGCCAAGCACCAAGGGGGTGTAGAGAGAGGGAAGCTCATCCCACTAGGACACCCTGACATTGTATTTCAACAGGCTCATGTTCTTGCTTCCACTCTATCACATGCTAGTGAAAATAATACAGCCCAAATACAAGGACATTCGCAACCCCCAAGAGCAAGTGCCCCATGCCTTTCTGGCTTTCCCCCATGCCTTGTTTCTGGAAAGGAGAGGAAAAAGATTCATTCATGTACCTGTTCTCCCTCTAGCCTCCTCTCTTCCCTTTCTTCCTGCATCTTCTCTTTCTTTTCTATTCTTCACAACTCCTCCTTCCCAGCTGGCTACCAAATACCTATGTCTGGGAAAACCCATGGCATCAGGGTCCTCAGAGACACAAAAGGGGTAGAAACTCATTTTGCATCAGCTTGGTCTCTGGGTGACACTGTGAAACTCCCAGGAAATGCTACCACTGTCCAGCCAGACACGTCTGACCATGGTCCTGGACCCTATCCAGTCCCATTCTCAGGGACACCCAGGACCCAGGTGGAGACCAGAGCCTAGAGAGCAACACTCTCTCTAGGAAGAAATCCTGGTTGGTTCCTATGGCTCCCCAGCAGAACCTTTCTAAGCTGTTTCTCCTAAATATCAAGACCAGCCCTGGGCAAACTGTGATGTAGGTAAAATCTGTTCGTTCATTTGCTCAGTCAATGCTTTTGAGCATCAGCTTCATGCTAGATGCTGGCCTAGGAGCTAAAATATCACTTTTCAAAATTCCTGCCCTCATGAAGTGCCATGAGAGACAAACAGAGGGCCACTTAAACTCCCCTGGGGAGGAGGACAGAGGAGGGTTCCCAGGAGAACGCCACTTAACCCGAGACATAAAAGAGAGAGAGAGAAAAAAAAAAAACATGTCCAAGAATATTCAAGGTATCACTATTCATGAGAGTCAAAAACAAGACATCGAAATATCCATTAATCACAGAATCGATGAATTCTGGTATATTCATACAATGGAACACAGCAATGAAAATTAACAGATTATAACAACATGGATGAAACCCGCAAAGAGAATCTTGAACAAAAGAAAAACACAAAAGATGCATACTGTATGATTCCCTGTTCACAGAGATCAAAAGAGGCAAGACTTAATATGACAGTTATGACAGTGGATACTTTGGGGGTCACTGAACTGTTTCTCAATATGAGTGATGGATATAAGGGTATATTCACTTTGTAAAAATTTAAAGCTGTACAATTATGATTTCTTCATTTTTTGGTATATTTGATAGACTTCCATGAAACAGTTTACATTAAATAAAGCTTTTAAGACAAATAAGAGATAACCTGGTAAAGCAGGTGTCTTGCCTGTCTTCAATGCCCGTGGCTCCCTTCCTATTTTATCCTTCCATTATCACCCAGTGATTATACACCCTTTTTAATCTTCATCACACCCCTTTCACTCTACAGTCACACAGAAAATCACCAGATTAATTAATCCACACTAAACTATCCATGACTGAGATCAGCTCAGCAGTGTTAACCCCCCTTGGGAGATTTCCTTTTTAATAAAGCAAAATTGATTTAACATAAAATAGTAACTACAACCAGGAAGTGGGAACAGGGACAAGGAGAGATAAGTAGTGGGGTGGTAGGCACTGCCCTAACATCTTTCATTGAATTCTATGCCACTGCTTGATCTGAAAGCCATGTGACATTCTGAACTTCTTGCTTCTCTTCCTTGAGAATGAATAATGACAACAGAGCTGGACTTCTGGGCTGCAGCAGGGGGAGTATCGTTCAGGCTTCTAAGCATGAACTATGATTCTCAGCAGGTCTGCAATGCTCCAGGCAGAGGGCAGCTGGACATGATGTGGGTGTGCTAGTGCAAGGCTTGCCAGGGAATCTGCAATTTTACACAGCCAAAGAACAAGCAGGGATGTAACCTAGGCCTCTCAATTTACGTAGCTGATTTAGTGCACTCTGGGTAGCTCTATCGTATTTCCAAGAATTTTCCAAATATTTCCCCCTTCTGAGCAGGTAGGGAGTTGAAAGGATTGTAACCACACAGCCAGATTATCTCTGAGAAAAATTCTCAGAGCAGGAACCAGACACATTGTAAAGACCATGACATAAAGCTTATACAGGGATTCTTGGTCATACCTGGACACCCTCTGCTGCCTTCCAATCTTCCAAGTCCTGAAAGGGGACAATAGAACAGGAAACCAACCCCCCTTGTCTACTCAAGGTCCCCTGGTATCACTGGTCCATTTTCTCCTGGGCTTTGCTCCCTGGCTATCAAGACTGAACTCAACTGAGCACAGAGGGAATGTTTGCATCTCACTTCCCTTGGCAGAATGAGATGAAAGGTCACTCGATCCAGACACCTGTTCTGGAAGGCAGGCGGTCACATGATGGCAGTTCCATGAGCAGGGCAAGGAGACTAGCAAAGAGGAGGGAGAGCTAAATCTCTGGCAGGGAGGAATCACCTCTCCTGCCTTCAAGGGTTTAGAGAGAGCTCCAGAGGTGAATTTCTCACTGTCTTCCCACTCTGCTCCCTCTCTCTTCAGTTTCCAAACCAGTTGTCTCCAGGTCTGTAACAGGCCCCTGTCTGACAGACTCAACTCTGAATAGATCCCCAGGGGAACAAAGACTGTGTGAGGTGCCTCTGGGGGAAGGCAGGCTAAGAAAATCTTCTGTCTAAGAGGGCTCTTCCCAGAAAGGCCAGGGCCCTGCCCTACACAAGACTCACCAGGGCAGGACCCTTGGAAGAGGAGAGGACCCTGTGTTAGAGGTAGAGGCATTTCTAAGCTGCCTCTTACAACCTGGGAAGCAGCAATGAATGAAAAGATGGGGCTTTGGTTTGAATTCCAGCTCCACCTTCTGTGAGCTGTGGGACCTCAGGCATGGCCCTGACACCTGGTAGAGTCACAGGAAATGTTAGTTGTCATGTTTGATGACTAATATGGTAACCACCTTAGAGTGACAAAGAGTGCCATCACAGAGTCCACCTCTTGCCATTTATTAGGTGGCTTACAACATGTTGGGCACCGCACCAGGACTGTACATATATTATCACTCAATCTGCACTCAAGTTGAAAGGCAGATATAAAGGACCTCATTTTAGACATGGGGTTCAGAAAGGTATAGCTACTGTTTTGACATTACACAGCTTGCAAGTGGAAGTACCAGGATTTGAATCTATGTTTGGCTGCCTCCATAGTCAGAACACCACTGGTAACCACTGAGAGATACTTATTTGCATAAACACAGATTTGCAGTAGTCTTTTTGCACGTCGCATGGGTAGATGTTCTGCAAGTAGGGCTTTTCTCTCAAAAAATATCCAAACCCAGCCATGCTTTTTTTTCTGCCTCTGCTTGACTGCCCCAACAAACACCACAATGCCAAAAGAGAGAAGAGAGAGGCTCACATATCCTCTACTAGTACCCTGCCCCACAGGGGTTTTCTAATGCTGATACAGCCCACCCTTTTTTGCCTAGGGAATGTATCATTTTTATTTCCCTCTTTACTTGAAAAAGCTAAATAAGTATAGTTTTAGTGTTTAGAATTTATCTTTATTAATAAACAATAAAAGTTAAAAACTCGGGTCCCTAATTGAACACCATCAATGTTATATGCAGCAGCCTAACTTCAGATGCAGAGTAATGTGCTGAAAACTTCTACTCTAAAGAATGTTAATATAGATACATACATGCACACAAATATGCTGAAGTGTACAGAAGGGATCTGGGGCTATTCTGGAGAGAGGGCCCACTGTCTGCAGGGAGCCCTCGTTACGCTAGTAAATAGTTGTCTCTGCTCCTTACTGAGAAGGGCTGGGATTCCTTTGAGGCCTGGCCCAAAACTACCTGCCTCTTTGATTCAGAGTACCGAAAAAGCTTAACACAGCTTCAAATATTTAAGCACTTTAAGTATGCCAATAATGATAATTACCCTGCTGATGGCATTCATCTTAAATGAAGCTGCTGGCCAAGAAGACTCTTAAATCAGTGTCACCGAACAATGTTCTTGATTGAATCTAATCCTCGACATTGTGCTGGTGGCCCTATGGACAGCTGTCACCCAAGGGAAAAGGCACTTAATTTAGAACCAGATGACCAAGGTGCTACCCAGTGACTTCTAAGTCTTCTCATCTGTAAAACTAGGAAGCTGGTATAGCCCACCTGCCTCACAGGTTATTTGTGGGGGTGAAGGAAACCATGTGTGAACTCCAAGTGGGTCACAGATGTGAGCAATTAATAAGGCATTAACATCAACGCCCCCTACCCAACCCAGACCTAGGTGTCCATTGGCAGCAATGGCCAGCAGATTAGTGTACTCCAGTCCACTTAAGTCCCCCCATTCTCAGAGCACAGAAGAAATGTGTCCAGGGTCCTTGGAAAAAACCTTGTTCACCATGAACACACAGAAGCCTATGGGGGCTGCCAGTGGTAGTGTAGGGGGCTCTGGGAAACAGGAAATAAATTCAGTCGGTGCATCTCTACCCCACTCCCCAGGATTCAGTGGGCAGTGTGACTTGAGAATTATTCCTGAAAGAGCAAAGTTTTCAGCGAGATAAACGGGGTAGGCAGAAGAGGGAGAAGAGAACTAGGGGAAGTAGGGACACATTTTAGACCTTTATTTTTCACAGCTTGGAGTTAACCTGGGGGTAGGACTGGCTGGCACAGTGAGGCCCTTGGAGATGAGCACAGAGTTCTAAGGGGCTCCAGAATTCTGAGAGACATGCTGTAGCTTGAGATATGAGCGAACACAAAGAAAGGAGATGAGGAGGAAAAAAGGATCACTCGGGTATTGAAGCACCACTATGAGCTGCATCCTTTACCACAATTAATCCTTATCGATCTGAGGTGAGTTCTATCACTCCTATTTTTCCAAATAAAGCTTAGGGAGGCTAAGGAGCATGCCCCCGGTGGCTGCACAACAGTATATGATTATGTTGAACTGAAGCCAGGGCCACCTAATTCCAAAGCTTATGTCCTATCCCCACAGCCCACCAAGCTCCAAGGCTGGGACTCTAGGCAAATGTGTCCCACATGCCTCCCATAAGCCCAGCTTGCTCCTAGGAGCTCTGGGGTAAAGAGTAATATGAGAACAGACCCTTGTCCTCAAAGAACTTTTAGCATAATTGGAGAGACAAGCCCAAGACTCATGAGGCCATCATAACAATTAGCTGTAAATTATAAGAAAAGTAGGAGTTCAAGGAAAGAATCATCTTTAAACTCTCTTTCATGAAGTCAGCCAGGAATATCTCTCTTCCTTCAGAGGCATCTGCCCCCTCTCTCTCCTCTGGTGATGGAGCTGCTGAACTTACCAGGTTCATCACATTTCTTCTTGGACTCTAAGAGACTCCCACTAGACTCAGAGGCTTGGCTCTGAGTGACACATCCACTCACGCTGTGCATAAGTTCCTGAGGTGTTGTATTAGCTACCCAGAGCATGGTCCATGAACAGCGGACAGCAGTAGAGGCATTGCCAGGAAGCTTGTAAGAAATGCAAAAACTCAGACCCCACATTCCTCCTCCAAGACTCTTACTGAGTGAGAATCTGCCTTTTGAAATGTCTCCCAAGTGATTCATGAGCACATTAAAGTTTGAAAAGTGCTCTGGAACCCCCAACCAGCCACAAAGCCAACACTGTCAAACTGGAAGGAATAATAATGAAAATGAAGCAAACATTATAGCTGGCATGTCTGAGTGCTGTCTATGAGCTGGACATTGTGCTTAATGCTTCATGTGCATCCCTGTTAGTTCTCACAAAAGCCCTGAGACCAATGCTGTGATTACTCCCATCTTACATACCAGAGAACTGAGGCTGAGAGAAGTTACCCAGCTTGTAAATGACAAAGCTGGAACCCAAACCCAAGATCATCCAACACTATAGCCCATGGACATTCTTATCCACTTGGCAAGAGTGCTTCTCCAAGAACCTAGAAGTCACCTGGGTACACGCTCTCATTTTAAAGATGAAGAAATTCTCTCCAGCAAGAGAAGGGGTCTTGTCCAAGATCTCATAGCAGTACTCCAGAAATCCTGGTCAGTGTACTTTCTAGTATACTATACTGCCCTTTCTCAGTATCCAATGGTGTTGCACAAAAGGAGCTGGAGTAATTTAAAGCAGGCAAAGCTATTTAAATCATTAGCTCATTTTTGCTAAAAATGATATGGCCTCATGTACCATTACATAACCTCTTTCCCAGTAGGTTTCTTCCTTACCTGAAGCTCCTAAGACAAGGTCCCAGCCATCCAGAGCCTAGCACTTGTGAAAGAAGAGTCAGGAGCTGGCTTCTCTTCAGATGTCACTTTTTCCTGACAGTGAAAGGAAGGCTGGAGATGGCTGCTAACTCAGAACCATCAGCAGAAGTGCTATTTCAAACCTTGCCTGCCTTCTCTTCTCAGTGGCCTACCAGGAGCATGTGCAACCCAAAGAAATTCTGATTCACTATTCTTCAAGCATGTTTCGATCTGTTTTAGAAACACTCTCAGAATGATATCACAAAGTGCTCAGGCAGTCTTTTGTCTGAGCTAAAGAGCAGTCTACTGGAAGCCTCGTTTATTTACTCTCAAGGGGCTTGGCTCCTGTAACAAGGCTGCAAGGCCTTCTGCTTACCCCAGAGGCTGATAGGTGAGAGGTGGTGAAGGCTCCCTTAAACGGATAGTAAAGAGGAATGACTCTGCAGCCTGCAGCTGGGTAGGGAGAAATGAAACCCCACAAGCCACTTCACTTGCAGAATTAGCTCACTGGGACTCCTAGACTCTGAATGGGAAGGGTCTGGGAAGCCCCTGCTCTGGGCTCATGGTGGCCATGCCACCAGCACAAATGCCAGGTGCCTTTCATCTCTAGATCTAGCACTCTGCACCAAAACTTTGCCAGTCCAAACTGCAGGCTCAATGATATTAGATTGACAGTAGGACAGTCGGGACAGGTCCAATTAGCACAGAGGCCTCTGGCCTATGGCAGACAAAATGTCAGACTCCAGAGGGAGTGGGCAGATGCTATTTCTGAAGGCATGGCATACTCCTCTCCTAGCAAAAGGCCAGCTCCCCAGTAGTCCAGCATGGTGAGGGGTGGGGGGCATGATATGCCAAAAGGAAAAGGTGGCTGGAACTATAGATTATAACTGCTGCATCCTGGAAGGTAAACTTTCTGCCTGGAGGACAACTGGAACAGAGGAGGAGGAAAGTTGGGTGTAATTCACATCTGCTTGAGGTCCTCTAGCCTCCTCTGCTTGGGGAGAAGGCATTAGCCAGAGGCTTGAGGACATAACCAGGTGCACAAGTGGCCCACAGGGAAGATTCAGGGAGGCTAGGAGGGCATGAGGAGGACAGAAAAGGAGCAGCTGGAAGGCAGAGGGGCAAAGAGTAGAATTAGCAGTAGCAGGAAT
>NW_006492031.1:173866-176798 GCF_000325575.1 Pteropus alecto | reverse complement strand
TACTATTTTTTAAAGCTATCGGTATGCTGGAGTAAATTGGACCTATGTTGTTTTTATTCATTTAATTATCAAACAACTATATGAGGTAGATGTTATTATCCCCATTTTTCAAATGAAGAAACTGAAGCTCAGATACGAAAGTGACTTGACTTGTCCAAGGTCACAAGGATATTCAGTGGCATAGACAGAATATATACTCAGATCATCAACCACTGCCCTGCACTAGTTTTATTCTCACCATGTGCTTCCCTTCACCACCCCCACCTCTCTAAATACTCCTGTACCTCCAAGGCCCTGATCCATACAGACCTCCTTAACTCCACCTGGCTTTCCCAAGCTCACCTAAGTATGAATGGCCATGCCAGTCCCACCAGTGCCTGCTTGCCTGCTTCTATAGCCTTGTTGGGTTGTTATTTCATCTTCCTGAACAGAGTGTGAATTTCTAAGAGAGGAGGAGACATGTTCTTCACACTTGGTACCTCAGCACAGTGTAAAGAATACACAGTTGACTTAAACAAATATTTAAGAAAGAAAGAAAAGGAAGGAGAAAGGGATAGATCTTTCCTTAAAATACTCTTTACTTCACATTTAGTTTCCATGGTATATATAAAACAAAACAACAACAAAAACAACACAGAGGGAATGACCATGGGGTTTCTTATTCCCTCTGGAGAAGTAGTTCTCCTGAGAGCTGATGAGCTCATCAAGGCCTCAGGGCCCACTGCATCCCATGGAATGTCCTCCTCCATCCATTGGTGAAATGAACTAGAACCCCCCAGGGATGCAGCTGACAACCTTTTTGTCATCAGAGGCTTCACCTTCACAAGCCTCTCTCTGCACAGGCTGCATGCTTTTAGTAGGACCCTTGGGAGCATGGTTCCTGGCTTTGGGAAACCTACGATCTCCAAAGGATGCTTTTACCCAAAGGGCTGTGTGGCAGTCACAGGGGACCAGTGGATACCAAGTAAACATTTTATCAAGAGTCAGATTCCTCATTTCCAATCAGGGAAAGGGCAACTAAGAGGCAGTAAATGGTATTGGGTCGGCTGGAGTCTCTTGGTGCCATGGGCCCAAGATATATTTCTGGGGCAAAAAAATCAATGACTCTTCTAAGCAGGAAAGAAGACAGAACTCATATCGCTGGCTTGGGCCAGAGATGTTAGATGAAGGGCCAGGTAATGAAGCCAGAGCCCACTCACCTTTCCTCCACCTACCAGCTTGCCAAGCCTCTGAGTTTCTCACCACACTTGAGCCATCTTTATAGCACTCCATCCATGGAGCATGCCCTTATCCATCAGCATTCTTTTAGCACCTCTGTTACAGGCTGCCTCCTCTTTCCTGAGGCTGCACGCTGATGTAGCCCTTTGTGCTTCTCAAAGGACTTTCACAAACTTTGCCTCTTACTACCTCTATCATGAGCATTCTCAGGCCCATTTTACAAGTTTGGAGACTGAAGCTTGGAGGAATTAAGAGGCACAGCAAATTGTTGACAGCACCTAACATATTAGATCAGGTGTCTTCTTGGAAGTGTGCCATGACATTTATTCTTCAAGGACTATGTTATGACCTGAAGAAGGATATCATACTGGAATTGGGGAGTGTGCAGCCAGATGGGGGAAGCTCCTGAGGACCTCACTCACTGTGCTTGTCTGGCTCAGTTGCTTCAGCCAAGACTGAGCCAAGCCCTCATAGATAACTCCAGCAGGTGTCCCCAAGCCACAAGCTCAGGCTGCTCATGGCCCAGTGGCCAAGGTGAAAACAACTGTACTGACTCCAGCAGCTGGGGACAGGCAGCCTTTCTTCCTAGGAGGTAACTCTGTCTTCAGGAACAAACAGGCAGCCTGGTGCTGTGTGAGCAGATTATTAAAGGAGCGACAAAGCCTCAGTTATACAAAGCAAGTAGGAGGTGAGGACAGGACGGGGGAGGCTTGGTGTAGCCTGCAGGCCTCAGGTCATCACTCAGCCTGGTATGCTCTGGGAGGCACAAGGTCAAATAGGGAAGGGGAAGAGTAAGAAGAGGAAACTCCAAAACTGGAAGGAACCAACAGAGCCCCAGCTGCCCCAATGCAGAGAGGCACATGGAGACATGGATGAAGTGCCTATGTTCATAGAGCCCAGCCAGGCAGAGCTAGAACTAGAATCCAGGTTCACAACTCTGGGTCTGGGCTGTCTCTGCACCATACTCTGGCTTCTCCTTTGGGGAATACCGAGAGAGTAAACACTCTCATCTAAAGTCAGTTTTGTCAGTAAATAGCAAGAGTTGTAATTTCTTATTAATAAAAAACTGTACTAACTTAAGTTCTGTAATGTTCATCAAACAATATTAGTGAATATTAGTGAAATATCTACTATGTTCTATCCCTGGTGATTCAACAGTAGATAAAGTAGACTACTGATGTAGATGAACAATGAACCATATCACCCCAGATGCACCTCCAGTGCCTGCCCAGGGGCTCCCTGTATGGACAAGGCCAGGCTTGGTCTCTACCTGGCCCTTTTCTCCCAGATCCTACTGACTAGTATGCCCATGGCCTTGGGCAGTAGAAGAGACCCTCGAGCCTCCAAGTATCAGCTGGCACAACAGGAACTGGTGTACTGATTGCCGGTATTTACCACTTCTAGGGCTGGCTCTTTGTCAACCACAACAGGTCTGCTTATTCAGAGTAGACCATGAAGCAAACACTGTAGTCTGTTCTGCCCTACTGAGTTCTGACTATATGACTCTACCATCCTTCTGATGAGCCTTGAACAAGTAGGAATGGGCTGAAAGTACAGAGGGAGGGTTTCTAGACTATGTGGGTCCAGAGCAATGAACAGACATCAGCTTTGGATTCCTTTAGATTTGATCCAAATGAAGGTTCAGAAAGATGAACTGAGTGAACTCTGGGGGTCTCTAGGGTCCATTGCCCCTCTTTCCTGGGAAAAGCCTGGA